>NC_056712.1:15332812-15340647 GCF_018831695.1 Puntigrus tetrazona
AACATGATGATCTATTAAAGAGAAGAGAGAGAGAGAGAGAGAGAGAGAGAAAGAGCAAAGAGTAGCACGCGTAAGCTCTTGCCATTCAAATGAAGAATGCACCAGAGTAAGAATGTTGCCAGATTAATTATTATACATTTACCCAATAAGTAACAAGCTACGAAGCCCGTCCCATATTGCAGTGTTTGCACATCCACCTAACATCATGTCTTCATCTTAAAAACTTAAAACGGACTTCTGGCACTGGACACTTCTGATTTATTGGTTTATTTAATTTTTCATGCATTGTCCTTAAAATGAAACCCGTTGCATAAAGTTCTGCAATTGCATGACATGCCATGTGTAAAAGACATGATTAATTGCAAATATGTAAATATAGCGGATTCGTGTCGATTGGGACATTTTGCCTCAGCCATTTCAAAAGCACGGTTATAAACAACTACGACACATGTAGTATTTGCTGTTGTTTACGTTTCATCATATCTTTACTGTGTGCTTTCGCCGTTTTATAGTAGCTCTGCGTGTGTGTGGACCGCGCGGCACAGCTCCGGTCGCTCAGGAGCGGAGAAAGCGAATTGGTCCTCGCGGCATTCCGTAGACGTGTGTGGAGGCAACCCAGTGCTGACAACAAATGTAAGTAGCTGTAGAACGACGTGCAGGGCTAATTAAGGATGAAATTAAGCTAAAAGATCGTTTCTGATATGAAAAAGCGCTATTACTTTATATGGACGATTCTTAAACGCTCTCTAGAAGATGCTAGTTAGGCAAAAGAATAATTAGCTGTTGCTGGAGGCTGTTCAGTGTTAGCCTGCCAGCTAAGTGAATTTGATCAGGTATCCATCAGTATAAATTTAGGCTGCTGCCATACTTATTTTAATTATTTTATCAGTCGGATTTGATTATGTAGTGATGATACGATCATGTCAGCCAGAACAGTAGAGCTAGTTAATCTTACTGTTTCGAGTGAAGTGCTATTAGAGTATCTACACAAATGTATGACTTTTTTTGTGTGCTGGATGTAAAAAAAACTGTCTCAGAAATGTCTTAAACTCTTTAACTCCGAGTAAGCTTTCTGTTTCGCGTTTACTTTCTGTTTATGTGCGATCTTGATGCAACTATTGTTACAATGCTATAATAAACTCATTTTTTTAGCACAATGGCTGAGTGCACTACGTTAGACAGTCTGCTGGAAATGGGCTTTGACAGAAACAGAGCGTAAGTGATGGTTTTTCTACATTGACGCTCATGTTTAGACACTGATCCAGTACTTTCACTCACCCAGTGTTTGCTTTGTAGGGAGAAGGCAGTAGCACATACTGGAAACCAGGGCATTGAGAGAGCAATGGACTGGTGAGTCATCATTATTTATATATATATATATATATAAATTGCAACTCATTCTGATAACTGATGACTATTATGCATTTTTATTGTATGGAAAAGAGTAATAATTGTGGCAATCGAATATATAATATTAATTTTCAATCAAATAAAAATGTACAGGTTAATGGAGCATGAGAATGATCCAGATATAGATGAGCCTTATGTCCCGCCTGCTGGAAATACTCTTGGCACCACAGAAGAACAGACCCAGTCTCCTACAGACACTTCAGAATGTATGTTCTTCTAATGCTCCTTGCTCTCGATTTCACGGAAACACTGCTATTATTTCATCCCCCAAAACAAAATGTCACTTTCTCTTTCATTTGCATCTGTAACCAAAACAAAAAACAGCCATTGAAGATGCTGAGCAAATGGATGATTC
The DNA here is from genome assembly GCF_018831695.1 of Puntigrus tetrazona. Classification (NCBI taxonomy): domain Eukaryota; kingdom Metazoa; phylum Chordata; class Actinopteri; order Cypriniformes; family Cyprinidae; genus Puntigrus; species Puntigrus tetrazona. The sequence goes on from NC_056712.1 coordinate 15,334,578, forward strand.
CAAACAACCTATGACAGAAGAAGAAAGGATGGAACAAGTAAAACGGTTTGTGCTTCGTAGAGCTGACCTTAAAATGTATTAAAATGTATTAAGCACACATTTAAAAGCTGATGAAAATATCGCTTTCCCCCCACAGACTGGAGGAGTTGATGAAGATGAGACAGGAGGAGAGGAGAGAGAGAGAGCGAAAGGAGGAAATAGAAAGAGAAAAGCAGAGGAGGAAACAGGGCCAAGAGCTGCTGCAGGTTAAACAGAAGCTCCAAGATGATGAAATGAAGAAGCTAGCGGACCAGCGCAGGAGAGAGAAGATGGAGGACAAGCTGGCCAAGTAAGATGAACACGGATACAGTTCCTTCACTTGAAATCAGTGGTTCTTATTTGTTTTTATTTCAAGCTATTTAGAGCTTGCCGTAACTATAAAAATGCCAATGCAGTTAGATTTTAATAAATTTTCCTTACTTTTCCATGTCTAGAAGTTAGACGTTTAGAAAGTAAAAAGTTATGATTTTTATAAATAATTGGTTCTTTATAGAAGAACATGAAAACAAGAAATCTTGACATTTTTCTTATTTAAATGCTCCTTTTAGGTCATCCTTGTTGAGAACCACTAGTGATATCTTATGATCTTTTCTTAGGCAGCGAGTTAAAGAGAAGATTGCACGAGACAGAGAGGAGAGGGCACGAAAGGTATTAATTTATGCTTTCATTTTGCCCACTTCACATTACTACTATTAACTTGTGTGCCTACTAGTATATCAAGTATATAAATAATAAATAACAAAAACCTCTGCAGTTTGGAGGTGGTTCATCAAGCACAGGTTTGTCATCTCCCCCGTCTGAAGCCCCTCTGCTGTCTCCACCTGATAACCAAGGAGCTCCTCCTGCTAAGAAAGACTACGATGACTGTCGGATACAGGTACTGCCACAAAATTAAGATACATTTCACTCATAACACATTACTCAGTGCCCATGTAGTCCTGAGAATCCAGGCAGATGCTAAATAGAAAAGATTTAAATTGTCAAACCTCGGATCCAGGAGGAACAATGTGGCTTTCGTCCTGGTCATGGAACACTGGATCAGCTCTATACCCTCCGGAGGGTACTGGAGGGTTCATGGACTGGGCTCCACCAGTCCATATGTGCTTTGTGGATTTGGAGAAGGCATTCGACCGTGTCCCTCACGGTGTCCTGTGGGGGGTGCTCTGGGAGTACGGGGTCCAGGGCCGTTTGCTAGGGGCTATCTGGTCCCTTTATGATTGGAGCAGGAGCTTGGTTCACATTGCCGGCAGTAAGTCAGACTTGTTCCTGGTGAATGTTGGACTCTGGCAGGGCTGCCCTTTGTCAGCAGTCCTGTTCAATATTTCTATGGACACCATTTCTAGACGGGGGTCCAGTTTGGTGACCACAGGATCTTGTCTCTGCTTTTTGCTGTTGATGTTGTCCTGTTGACTGCATCTAGCCAGGACCTACAGCTTGCACTGGGGCAGTTTGCAGCCAAGTGTGAAGCGGGATGAGAATCACCACCTCCCAGTCGGACAAGGGTGGCTTGTCCCCTTCAGGTTGATTGGGAATTCCTGCCTAAGGTGGAGGAGTTTAAATATCTTGGGGTCTTGTTCACGAGCGAGGGGAGGATGGAACAAGAGATCGCCAGACGGATCGGTGCAGCTTCTGCAGTAATGCGGTCGATGTACCCATCTGTCGTGGGGACAAAGGAGCTGAGCTGCAAGGCAAAGCTCTCGATTTACCAGTCAATCTGCATTCATACTCTCACCTATGGTCATACAGGGGGCCGAAATGAGTTTCCTCCGTAGGGTGGCTGGGCGCTCCCTTAGAGATAGGGTGAGGAGCTCGGAGTAGACCCGCTGCTCCTCCACATTGAGAGATGTGAGGTGGCTCAGGCATCTGTTTCAGATGCCTCCCTTATGTCCCACCGGAAGGAGGCCCCGGGAAAGACCTAGTACACTCTGGAGGAAGTATGTCTCTCAGCTGTCCTGGGAAGGCCTTGGTCTTCCGCCGGAAGAGATGGAGGAAATGTCTGGAGAGAGGGAAGTCTGGGCATCCCTATTTATACTTCTGCCCCGCGACCCGGCCCCGGATAAGCGGAAGATGGATGAATGGATGGACATTTTAAAATGTTTTTAATTTCACAATTAATTTAAAGTTAAACTCATCTCTTACCCTTTGTTTGTAAGTGCGTCTTCTAGATGGATCCACCTTGAGCACTGTCTTCAAGGCTCAGGAACCTCTGGCTGCTGTTAGAGTCTATATTCAGATGAACGGGGAAAACGGACAGGATTTCAACCTCATCACCCCGTATCCCAGACGTGTGTACACAGATCTAGACATGGAAAAACCCCTTAGTGAGCTGGGTAAGAATTTATATAAGGGTTATGTAGGTGTTGACTGGCGATACAGTGCTAAAATGATCACAGTCCTTTGTCTCTCAGGAATTAACGATAGCTGTTTTATTTTCAGAATTTGAGCATAACATCCAGCATTTATGAATCTTTTGTTTTACTTGACAGGTTTGGTGCCTTCTGCCGTCCTTGTGGTTACCAAGAAATGAAGTATAATAATTATAGCAACAAGCTGTTCTTCCAGACGTCAGTGCAAGATCAAATGGATTCTCTAATGGAGACTGAATCAGTGGACTGCTACTGCAATGATTTCACTTAAAATGCCAAACATGCAATGAATTGATCAATAATTTCATTAAACATAAACCTGTTGATACTGCTTAATGAAGGGTCAGGTGAGTTTTTACAATGATAACTTTGAGAAAGAGGTGTTGGCTGTTCTGTTTTGCCACATGAAAACAAGACATTTTCACCAATAAAATTTTACTCATCTTACTCATTTTAGTTTTATGACTTGAATGTAATATTGGAATTTTAAAGTAAAGGCAAAAGCTTTAAACAAGCACAAGATTCTGAACATTGCATATACAGTGCGCATATTCAGCTATACCAAATAGTTTTAAAATGGGTTTAAAAAACTTTTAAAATGACAGTGATTATAATACCTTGTATCAGAATTGCACAATCATTGCAAATTACCTTTACTTTGTGAAGCAGTGGTTCCTAACCTGACAAGTGCACATATTATACACTTAATGATATATCATTAAAAAAAGGCCCTTTTGCTGATGCATTAAAAACACTTTTATATAAGAGAAAGTGTCTATGTAACATCTGTACAAAGTCAATTAAGTAAAACCTGTACAGCATATCTTGAATTTGAAAAAATGTTTCGTGTATATATTTTATTACAATTATAAGATGGTGATTAGACAATAAACTAAACTTTTAAAAATAACTTCGTACAAAATTATCAACAGAAAAATGTTCACAATACATTTCAGGAGATACATTTTTGTTCATAAATTGACAATTCACAGATAAATTACATAAAAAGCATGAACAAGTATATATATATATATNATAGGTTTGCACATTTTATCCCTCATTTCTGACACTGGCTCAGGTTACACACTGCTGTGGCTTTTGAAGGATTGAGGATGTGTGAGTGGATCACATAAAGTAGCTCTCCAGACCTCTGTCTTTAAAGGGACTTAGCTGGGAGGGTAGTATTGATTGTACTGGTTCCATGGGTTCTGGTAGCTGCCATAACCTCCATACTGTTGCTGATGAGACACAGGGACAATATTTGCATACAATACAGGTTTAATAATAAACGAAAATTCTTTGCATTTAATCTTTTAAAGCTTTAAATGCCCTCTGTTGGGGAAATGAAGTGCTTTGGCAATACAACGTAAATGTGCCATTCAATCCATTACCTGGTACCAGCTGCCATAACTTCCATACGACCCACTCGTGTCTCCACCCATCATAGAGGGAGGTGGTGTTGTCATGGGAACGTGAGGCATTGTGGGTGGAGCCGTCTGTTGCACCGTCAATGCAGACGAATCATCCATTTTGCTCATCTTTTCTGGATCATCATTATCGCTACAGGAAAAACAAACGCACAAAGCGTAAAAAAGCTTTCACAAAATGAAAGTAGATCTTCGTGTGTGTTTTTTGAGCTCACCCATTCTCTGCTTGCCTCTTTGCATCATGTTCCTTCAGCAGCTTCTGGTGCTCCTCATACATGCTCAACACACTGATAATATACAAGAAAAAGCTAACAACTTAGTAATAATAACACAATTGTAATTTAACATGGTTAAACAAGTTTTAGAACTTGTGCTGAAGCTACCCAGAATGGTTTGAATTAATTCTGACCTCTGTACTGTGGTCCCAAAGTCCTCAGCGAACTGTAAGCCACGTTGGGAGAAAAGGATTTTGGTCTTTGGGGAGAGAGGAGCAGCAAGGGCTTTGGCCACACACTGTAGAACAGCACCTCCGTTAGCCCGCAGGTCACCTGACATCTCCAGCTCCAGAAGGTTCTGATACAACCTACCGTTATCCTAATGATCCGAATCCAAGAATAATCAAATATTGGTATTGTGGTGCATCATATTGTGATCATTTTCTGTAATACCACTCAAACGTTCGATAAAAATACAGTAATAATATTTTCTTTATATTTTAATATTCAGATTTTCAACAGCCATTACTCCAGTGTCACACCATCCTTTAGAGATAATTTCTTCTCTTTATTATTAATGCTGAAAATAGTTATGTTCAATGTTCCCTCTAAGGTGTGAAGTAAAATGCAGCACACAGGACAGAGGAGGCAAAAATGAGTTATATTAATGTGCAAACTCACGGGGATGTTAAGGTATCTTAAAAGAATTCACTTGTTCATTTTGCTTGGAAATATTTATTTAAAATATGTTTATTATATTTTTATAAGCCTAATAAATAATTGACAGAAAAAAGGGAATTCATGAGCAATAACCAGTATTTTTGTGGAAACAGTGATTCTTTAATAAACAGAAAGTCCAAAAGAACTACTTATTTAAAACAGGAAAAAAATTACATTATAAATGTTTTTACTCTTAATTATGCTCAATTTAATGTATCTTTGCTGAAGCAACACATTTCCTTTATCTTACTGATTAAACCAAGCCAGAATTACGGTAATGTGTATAATATGTCAAATGTTTTACCGGACTCAGCTCTATGGCTTCCTGTAGAACAGTGCGGGCCCTGGAAGGACTCTTGCACAGCTTGTGAAGAAAGCGAGCCAGCTTTATGGAGAAGAAGGCATGAAGTTGTGGATTGTCTTTACTCTTCTCCACAGTCTCCTTCAGCAGTGCCTCCGCTGCAACCAAATGTCCTGTTCTCCGCTCCAGACCCACTCTTCTCAGACGCACCGCGGCCAAACCAGGCACTGTCATCTCAAGCGATCCTAGAATGCGCTGTGCCTCTGTTATATTACCTATGAGAGGGAAAAGAAATCATGAGAGAATGTAATCTGTTCTGCAGTAGCTGAGACAAGTCCACATTTCAATTAAACATGTTTAAGATTTTATGCTAAGTCTATTCTTTCCATGCTTAATTTACTGTCTTACCATGTTTTTCCTCAAACGATGCCCAGTGAAGGTGGATGCTGTGTTTGTACGGAAGATGGATTTCACAAGCTCTGCGGTACACTTCACGCACCTCCCCCAGCCCGTGTGGTGCCAGGTAAAGCACATACTGTAACACACATAAACAGCTTATAAACTGCAATAAAATGGCAGCAATATTATAAAAGAAATCATCATGATCTTAAATATCAGGTTGTTGGATCCCCCTTCTATACTTACTTTATTCCAGAATTCCTCATAGAGCGCACAAGCAATGAGACAGCGTTCAAACAGAATCAGTACCCTCTTGTGCCCAGCTACACACTCTTGTACTGAGCCTTCATGGCCCTCCACAGCCGCCTNTCTGTCCAGAGGCTTCACATGGAAATAAGGCCTTTTAATCTGGGGGGAAAAAAGCAGAGAAGGAATCAAGAAAGAAAGAGGAAGGTAAACTGACAGAAAGACTTCATACGTAAACCATAAATAGCTCAAGTTTGGGTCAGAATTTTTTTTTTTGATAAGTCTCTTTATTCACTTAAAAATATTAAGATTTAAAATAACATTTTATTTTGAGTAAGTAATATTTTAGTGTAAAAT
>NC_056712.1:15340716-15346177 GCF_018831695.1 Puntigrus tetrazona
AAGCATCTTTCTGACTCTTACAGCATCTTCAAAGTTCCATCTCTTCCTGACTTCTGTTTCATTGTGTTGGTACAATTCCTCTCTGCTGATCATCAGGAGCTCCTGCATCTTCTGCACTGCTTCTTCCTGCATAAAAACATGTTAAAAGATTCAAATGATGATATCTAGAGTGCTGTATTACATCAACTGCAGAAAACCTTCTATTACAGCTGAAAAAGTAAGTTACCGAGTCCTTTCCATTGTCTGCAGACTCTTCCTCCCCAGGCGGCCTCTCTTCTTCTTCAGCGCTGATATCAGAGCTCTCTTTTTTGGCTTGAATCTGGCTCTGTTTGTACTCATTCCTCACCTTACCGTACTCCTCAGGGGACAGGACGTCCTGAGGTGGGTGGGAGGTTAGATGAGTTTTCAGTCTGACAAAAGAGACAGAAATTCAGAGAACATCAGCCTTGTTCAGTGTAAGGGTCATCATGATTTTTATGGACTCTGAAAGCAAAAGAATTTTTGTGATATTTTGGTGATCTGGATTTGATGTGTTTAACTGCAGGTGTTTGACAGTTTACCAATTAGGCTTTTGTTGATGCATTCAGCTGCATCTAAATATAAAGGGGGAAAGAGATCACAGAATATGAGCGTGAGAAGAAATGGTAACAAATTCTCACAAATCCATGCGCGTGTGAGTGGTATGTGGATTATGTGCCTCAAATCTGAGGAGTTGTGCGAGGAAAAAATAATGTTAACGCTTATAACATGTGATCTATGAGAATAGCATACTTTTCGTAATGTGTGTTGTAGAGCTGAGTAGGGACCCTCAGTACTTGGTCGTAGACGCCGGTCATGAAATTCAGGTTGCCCTGCTCTTTCTCCCACTCAGCGTACAGATCCCACAGCCTGTCTGAATGGAAGTCCCATCCAGCGGCTGCAACGGCCTCCTCAAACACACTGAGGAGAGGACAGGACATTTCTTTTAATGTTACATAGGTCATTGAAATGTTGTTTTATGGAATGTTACCCGTCAGTTACATAAAAACGCAGCAATTAGCAAACAACAACTGTCCAATAACTTCTAGGTAGACAAAAGTCCCGCCCCACATTTTTTCTGGTTTGACATGCCATACGACTTGGATATACATCATAACAGGGATACAAAAGACAACCAGCTTCCTTTAGATAAGTTTTAACGAAAGTCTGGAATACACTCAAAAATCAACACATCTGAACAGGAATTTAAAACATATGGCTTTATATACTTGCCGACTTGTAAAGCAAAACAGAACATCCTACACTAAATGACTGAGGATAACAGACTACCACACTTTCTAAACACGACAAACTAATGCAGACACATGTACCTCATTGCCAGGAGATGCATGATGAAAACAAAGTGCATTGTAAAATGTATTTAAAATATCAGTCATGTTTGATATCCTCAGACAGCACAAATTCATAGCCTGTGTGACAACTAGTGTCAACTTGTACAGTCTGTAAATGAGAGAAATAATCGGAGTAAAAATTATGATGTCTTAATTTTGTTAAAGAGAATAACTGTATTGGAAAAGGTATTAAAACGGAGGGGAGCTGACCCGAAGATTTTCATGTCAGTATTCACCCTCATGTTGTTCTTAACCCACAAAACCTTCATTCATCAATTCATATTTGCAACACAAAGTAAGATATTTTTGATATTTAAGGTATTTCCTACCACAGTCAAAGTCCAGAAAGGTAGTAAGAACGTTGTTAAAATAATCTGAGGGGTGAGAACCAGAAGTTGTAAGTGACATTTCAGCAAATTTACAGGAGGGCCAAAACTAAAATTGACCATACTTTGATATAACTTCCTACACTGATTTTAACTATGACAAAAGAATTGACCACTCATGGCTGACGTTATACTTATATACCTTTGCTAGTTAAAATAGCTCATTCAGAGCTTTGATATATACTCCCATTTCACCCAAAATATCACTTACACTCTTCTGGTTCTCATCCCTCAGATCCAATCCAATTCATGTGACATCAGTGGTTCAACTGTCATTTTATAAAGCTACAAAAATACTTTTTGTGCACAAAGAAAACTAAAATTACAACTTCATTCAACAATTCTGCCTTTCTGGACCTTGATCGTGACATGACACTTGCTATCTTTGAAGGGTCAGAGAGCTCTTGGGCTTCATCCGAAATCTCTTAATTAGTGTTACAAAGATCAATTGCAGGGTTGGAACAACATGAAGGTGAATAATTAATAACAGAATTTAAATGTTCAGGTAAACTATCCCTTTAAAATGCTAAATAGCATTAAACTTTCCTTTTCTCTTTGCTTGTTGTAAAAACAACCAGCTCAATTTGTTTCTGGTCAGATAGAGCTTTGAAAAAGACACAACTAATGTTCCTCAATAAATTCTGCCTATATACTCATGACGTATTTCCTACCTCTTGCTCTTCACTCGCATCAGAGCCAACTCACTTTCAGACAAAATCTGCTACTTTTCAGGAGAGGAAGAATACTAGTAACACATTGGCTCTAGCAATATCATAGAACAAAAATGGAAGGTGAAACTGCATCCTGGAAAAAAAAGGGCTGCAAGTTAGTGAGTGGTACCTGCGGATGCGCTGTGTTGACTCAGGCAGGTTCATGTTGAGCGTTCCCAGCAGCAGGTTGATGTAGTGGATCCAGAGATCAACACTGAGAGGTATTGCCTTTAAACCTTGTTCACACACCTGTCAAAGGAACCAAATACAGCGTCACATATTCGCCGCCATATTATGTACAAATCATTTTTAAATATTACAAAATTACAGAAAAGTGAATACAATACTAAGCCAGATAATTTTGTGTTTTGGCATTGTTCCTGTTCTTTTGTAATTGACTGAAATGTTGATCTCTGCATGTTCTCACCTCTTCCGCCTTATCGACGTGACCGGCCCGTCTCTCAAGATCCGCAAACTTTTTCCAGTAACCGTAACACAGAGGATACCTCAGCAGAAAAGCATTTAGGGCTTGACGGCAAGCTCTCATGTGCCCCTGCAATACATAGTGAAAAATGTAAAACCAACTAACATTTTGGTTTCGCCCCAGTAACGAAACACTGCTATCCGTTTACACATTCACCTCTTGTTCACAATAATGCAGCAGGTCAGTCCAGCTGTTGAAATCTTGAGGATTATCGCTGGTAAGTTTCCAAAGTCTCTGGAAGNACACATTCACCTCTTGTTCACAATACTGCAGGAGGTCAGTCCAGCTGTTGAAATCTTGAGGATTATCGCTGGTAAGTTTCCAAAGTCTCTGGAAGTCGGCGGGCATGTCTCCCTCTTCCTCCTCTTCTCCTTCTGCTGTGTAGGATGCTGTCGGGATGCCAGTGTCTCCTCCATCCGCTGACGCCTGATCATCTGACCTGGGAAGGTCTGCAACCTCAGGCTCATAAAGCTCTGTCACTGAAGCGATGCATTTGATTAAACAGACAGCAGTTTAATTCATTTTCCTTAATTAAGCAATGATGTACAATATAGCTGTGAGAATAGTTCACCCTAGTCAATTTGATTTCATTACTTATTTTAAATATGAAGGCTTAGTCTGCAATTTAATCTATCTTCGTAATAAATTTAACAAATTACATATATATAAATGCTCGTTTAAATCAATAAAGCAATGGTTATTTAGATCGCTAGCTGTATTATNAATTTTCCTTAATTAAGCAATGATGTAGAATATAGCTGTGAGAATAGTTCACCCTAGTCAATTTGATTTCATTACTTATTTTAAATATGAAGGCTTAGTCTGCAATTTAATCTATCTTCGTAATAAATTTAACAAATTACATATATATATAAATGCTCGTTTAAATCAATAAAGCAATGGTTATTTAGATCGCTAGCTGTATTATAAAGACGCGCTCTTGTAATAACTGATGCATAAAGCGTTTAAGAAATGAATTCGCCAAACTATTCACGCATGCTTAAAAACTCGTATTTTATTATGTAACTTTTAAAGGGAAACCTGAAGGGTTTGTGTGTTCCCTTTTACCCAGGTCCTCTTCGCCTTCCGCCGCCATTATCGACCACACAACAAATGACGCACTTAATGTGCGACCCTTGCTCCACCGTCGCAGTAAATTGTCGAGAACAAGGTATATAAAGTGATCCGCTGCTGTACGATCCATAAAATCTCAAAGAGAAAATTAAATAGTGATCGGAAATGACATTTTAAATATTTAAGAAAAACAGTCTGGAGCTACTTTCGGCGTAAAACAATTCAAAAGCTATTTTTCGGTATTATTGCTTAAAACCATTTAATTTACATTGGTACTTTTAAATGGAATAAGCAACTACCATACAATTGTGTAGCTACGACTTAAATCAAAATGTTATTTTAATATTTTGAACGAATGCGCTGCCATACAGATAAGGCAAAACAAACAAATGCAGTTGGGAATGTACAGTAATTTTTATTACCATCTCAATTGAACTCTCAATCACAGTAGACATTACGTTTCGCCTCAAATTTTCAGAGCTTTCAGGGTCACCCTCAAAAAAATGGAATGAAACAAAGTGGAAAATCAGAGCAGTAGTGCAAGATGGTCAAACTGGAATATACACAAAGCTCTCCTTCACGAGACATTTAGTTCAGTCGTTTTCACACGATAGCCATAAATTTATAGTGGATGACAAAAATAATTTCACAATTCATCATCTTCCCCATCACAGTAGATTAGACTGGAATAATTATAAGTGCCTGACTGTTTCATTCTGGCTCAAAAAATAAATCCCCCTACCTATCCCAAAAATAGTATATTTAAGTGCTCTAGAAAACAAAAATGTAAGCAAAAAGACAAAATAAACTCAAATATTTAGTAGGTTATGCCCCTGTAAAACAATCCAATCCCATGATCCCACATTAAATTAACTAACTAGGCCATAAGCAAATAGAGCTTAGTAGTTTCCAGTGAAGACCTTTAAAACTGAACTCTAAAACCCTTCAGTGTGCTCATGGTTAAACCAATTTTACAGCTTTTAACATAGAAGACCAACAATTGATTTGTGAACCTGCCGTTTTCTTTTATGTAAAAAGAGCCAATCTATTTGTTAAAGACCAATTCACTTCAGTAATGACCGGGTTTTCACTGTGCTCTTAGGGTTTAAATACAACTAACACTTTTATCTGCCCTGAAATTATTTAAATCCACTGCATGATTCAGTAATTCTGACTTTAATACTACTTTTCACGACACAAAATTAAAAACAAAGCTTTTGACTTTTGAATGACATTACTACATTTAAAATGGAAAGCGTTTACTGTCTGACCCTGCCAGTTGGATCTGTTTACTTTTAGCACTGAGAAATACCTGACCCACTTTACCACTTGTTCGCTTCTGAATTTGTAAGTGCTCAATGTGTTTATGAATTAATAGTGAAATGTTTAACTGATGAATTTTTCCAAGTGATTTTTTTTTTTTTTTTTTTTTTTTTT
>NC_056712.1:15346219-15351662 GCF_018831695.1 Puntigrus tetrazona
GAGTTACTGCAGCTGCAGGGTCCAGTCAGCCCCAGCATTCATCCCAGGTTTACGGAGGGTTAGCACTGACATGGACGTGTCAAACTCAAAGTCCACAGGGGTTTCTTTGCCTGTTTGAGAGATCACGAGAAGATCAGCATACCACACAGTCTCAGACATTGATGTCACTTTTGTTAAAATACAAGACATTACAAAAATTACAATGTTCAGCGGAACCGATTAAATTTCTTACCATCCATTTTTAGAAGAACCTTGCTTGGCTTGCTAGCGCCCAAAATGAGAACTTTTTCAATCCATGACGAGGTTAAGAAATTACAGTCTGGACACAGGTTGCTGAGATGAAGCAAAGTACAAAGTGAGTCAAAACTACTTATACAGAATTGAATCAAAAAAAATGTCTGGACAATGAAACATAAGTGAAGGGCAGATTAATAGCTTTACCTGGAGGAGAGAGCATTGTTGGCAAAGGTGAGGCTACGGTGAATAAATTCTTTCTTTGTACCATAGTTAAAAGTATGGCCATCATCAATGTAGAGCTCGCCCTCAGCAAATTTCTAAAAAGTGTGAAAGAGAGAGAAAAAAAAAAAAAAAAAAAAAAAAAAAAANGTTTTAATAAACAGAAAGAACTAGTTCTTCACCTTAGGGCTAAGAGCCGCATACAAGGTGTATGGGTCATTTTCCATACAGGCAGAAGACCGCCGAACTCTGTCCTTCCGAGGGATGATAGAGCCACCACGCTGGAACACTGGGATTTAAAAAAATGAATGAATGAATAAATAAATAAAACCAAAATATAAAACAGATTTTCTTGAATAAGTAGGGACTCTTACAGAGCTTAGAGTGACTGGGATGTAGAGATTCTGTGCACCATTGTGTTTTTGAAAGGTGTGGACATCATACCAAACCTGGAAATAGGAAGAGACAACAGTGTGAGTTAATCTTATATAATATGCAACATGTGACATACATTTGCGTTCATTTTCACATCAAGTAATTTTGTGACGTGGACAAAAATAAAATATTTTTAAGCTTTAAACTTTTGTCATAGAACAATAAAGCTGGTGGTAAATCACCTCTCCAGCTCCAGGCAGATAGGCTGTGACTCCACGAGATCCTTCTTCGGTGACTGGGTGAACCAACAAATCACTGCCTAAAAAAAACAAAAAAAAAAAAAAACACCACACATGCAAAATGCATTATAAAATTACAGACTCACTGACATTAGACTTGATGTTCAATTTTTTCTGCCCTCACCAATCAGAAATTCATCATCAATGGTGAAAGTTGCAGTGTCCTTGGGATAATCAACCCAAAGAGGCCTAAGACACGGCAGAAAAGAAAAAGTGCATGCATGTAAAATGAAGCAGTGCTTATGACTATACAAACAAACAAGCTGCTCTGCGTGAAATTATGAACAATATCTTAAACAGAGATTCAAAGGGACTTCACTTACCTCATGACAGGCATTCCAGTCTTATGTGCTTGGTAGAACAGCTGGTACCAGTATGGCAGAAGAGCATAACGCTGTCGGATTACCTCCCGGATGAGCGCCGTGTTCTCCGGGCCAAAGAGCCAGGGTTCCCTGCGTGTGGTGTCTAGGTGAGCATGAGCACGGAAGAAAGGTTGATACGCACCCGTCTGATACCAACGAACCAGAAGTTCAGTGCTGGGATTCTTAAAAAAGCCACCAACATCAGCTGTATGCAAGGAAAGAAATGATAATGATTGCAAAATATAGTCAGATAATGCACTACACCATTCATACAGTTTAAACTATGAAATTGTGATTATATGTGAAATAGTGCACAGATAATTACTGACCTCCACAAAACGAGACGCCCACAAGCCCAAGACTGAGACACATGGGAATAGAAATCTTGAGATGGTCCCACTCAGCTGCATTATCACCAGTCCAAATAGCACCTGATGAAAACATACAAAACATAAAATGTTTGTTTCACATAATATGTATGATAAAATGATCAAAAAGTCTTTGATTTCTGTGTGCAAAAACAACCACATGTGCTCACCATATCTCTGAGAACCAGCAAAAAAGGCTCTGGTGAGCACAAAAGGCCTTTCAGCTCCACCAGATCGCTGAGTCTGACCTTCAGCAGTGGCCATTTGCTGCAAAATAATACAAAAGAGAAAAATCAAACAGAATAACATTTAATGTGGAAGAATATTTAATGCATAAAGAATATTTAATACAAAATAACTGTAACCAATGTTATTTATGTGTGCCCCCCATTTTTCCATGCATCAGCTCCTCACCACATAAAGTCCATAGATATTGTGAATGTCTCTGTGCTCCCACTTTCCATGCAGTGCATCTTTGTGCATAGTGACCTCAGGCCCATTGAACACAGACGGCTCGTTCATGTCATTCCAAGTAAAAAGATTCTCCATTGAACCCTGAAACATGAAGAAACAAAGTTATGACAATGGGATTTGTTTGGCCATTTTCTGATTTTAACACTGTGTCCCCACATGTGATGTTTCACAGTTCCTAAATGCAAGTTTTGTGAACCTCAATTTTACAGTCGAAACCAATGATTGACAATATCCTTCTGCAATCTGGTGTACAGATGAGTAACTTTTTAAAAAATATAAGCACTGTACACCCTTTTGAAACGGTCATATGTAGAAAGGAAATGCAGCACGAAACATAAAAGCATCACCACATCCTGCCTTCACAGCTACAACATCTGCTGCAATAAGTTTGCAAATTACTAGAATTATTGAAGGAAATCAGGTTAACATTAGTTAACACTCTTTTTGGTTAAGAGCATTATGACATAACAGTTTCAGATCCTTCTCCTAGTTTAGAGCTTTCACTATGCCGAGATTGAGAGTTTTNAAAATCTGGGTAACCAGAGTTTCCTGTAATAAGAACAGAGATGCAGTTAAACTGCAATTCAAGCAACATTAAGCATCTTTACACAAACAAGGTGTTTGTCAAAGTTTTGGGTCAATCTTTTTAAAGAAATGATTACTTTTACTCAACATGGATGCATTAATATTAAGCAGCACAACTACAACAGATTTCCCACCTGGCCAGCACCAGCCTTCATAGTTCCTTCCATCTTTATTCTTAACATAGAAGTCTTTAGAAGTTATCTCATTGTGGATCTTGTAGCCACTATCAACCTTGATGTGGGGATCTACTATAGCCACCATCTATTAAAAACAAGATTATCAGCACAAAAGAATCCTTATGGAATGTTTGGAAGAAAATAATACCATACTGTAGGTCTACAATTACTGTGGCTGACCTTGCGTCTCTTGTCCATTAGGCCCTGAAGCATCTCTTTAGGCTGAGGGAACTTGTGGGGATCCCAGGTGAAGTAGCGCTTGCCATCTGCATGCTCAATATCAAGCCATATGAAATCATAAGGGATATCATGTTGATCAAAGCCTTGGTCCACTGATTTGACATCATCCTGGTCATTATAATTCCAGCGGCACTGGTGATAGCCCAGACTGGCGAGGGAAGGGAAAGACTGGGTGCCTAAAAAAACCCCCACAATATTTAGGATTCAAGTCTGAATATGATTTAGTGTAGTTTTGAGGTCATAGTTGGCATTTACCTGTGAGAGATGCATATTGTGAGAAGACATCTGATGGTTTGGGCCCGAGCATGATGAAGACATCAATGATACCACTCTCAGAGACCCAACGGACGTCTGTCTGTGGCTTCTCACTTGAACCTTGAACGAAGTCTAGCATCTTACCAAAGACAGTCTGAAAGAAAGACAACGGTAACAATGAAGTTATGAGTTTGACTTGAATTGCACAAGAAATTATAATATAGAGAAGCCTAGTGGTCCCTTACCTTTCCCGCTGTATTAGAACTGATGTCTACCCAGGTCTCAGCTGCATTAAGCCAAAAAATACCCATGGTCCTCTGAGTGTTATGAGCCAACATGACAGGTATGGATCCATATAAGGCCATAGGGTTATAGAGCTCATATTGAAACACATCTAGGTTATACAGCCTGTATGGATCACCACCACTAGAAAAAAGAAAAAAAGCTTGCTTACTGAGTTTAAAGGAGGTGTATTTAGATTTCTGTGTATCAAGATATATACACTCACTCTGTAGTTTTCAGTTTAAGGTTATCAGCATGCTCTGGAATACCGTATACATGTTCTACACCAGGCAAGGAGAAGTCTAAACTTATCGATGTGGGGCCTAAAGAAAATAATGAAAAATATTAACATTTCATTATTGTGGGATATTGTGTAACCAAAAAAAAAAAAAAAAAAAAAAAAAAAAAANNNNGAAAACTACACTTGTAAAATGATCTCATGGAAATGAAACTGATGCAGAAACGTACCATCGGGTTTGGTATCTGTATGAGATTTAAACGTCTCTTCCCACAGACCGTCTTCCTCTTTATCACTCTCTCCATCCTCTTCCTTTGTGTGGAGGGAAAAAAAAAATCTTATATTCCTTGAAACGGTTCTCAATGTGATGATTGTCAGGTCACACTTCTTTAGTTACTATATTACTTTCATACATATCAGTGTTACATAACCGCTACGTAAAGTTGCTAAACCAGATCAGGTACAGCAACCGGACATATTGGTTTTAACTGAAGACGTGGCAAGATGACACTGAATCAAGTTGTAGTATTATTTACCTGAACACACCCACAAATGCACAAAAACGGCCACTGACCTTCTCGCCTTCGTCTTGCTGCTGATCTCCATCTACACTCTCTTTAACCTCAGCACCATCTGGTTGTGCTTGCCTTTGATAAGTCACCCAACATAAACACAAAAGAGAGAATAACAATAGTTAGGCTTAGATAGTAATTGGTTTGCTTTCGTCGCTGACATTTACCAAATCTCCTCCACTCCGTAGCAAGCTATCTTACACTTTGTCCTGCTTACGAGAGAGGACAGGGAATTATTTCAACCTAAGCACATGTTTTTGACCACTTTTGGGGTGAACTATCCTTTTAAATCCTTGTAGTAAAAGCATTTTTATCAACTAAAATACCGTTCAAAAGTTGAGTCAATACAAAAATGAATCCTTTTAATACTTGTTTTGTCACGTGACACTGAAGACTGGAGGAATGGTTACCATCACAAGAATAAACAGCATTTTAAATCATTAAATTAGAAAACAGTTAATGTAATAATATTTTACAATATTACTGATTTCACCCTGACCCAAACTTTTGAAAGGAATGCATGGTATTTTTCTCAGCTTTCAAATAAAGCTCATTTTAGTAGAGAAAAGGTCAATACTCACGTGTCCTTGCGAAGACGCAGGTGCTCAAAGGCCAGCAGGCCACGAGAGTTGAGGGATAGCAGCACCTCTGGCCCCTCCATGATGTCCAGCCTAAATGGACGGGCGCTAACAATCAACCTTTGGCTCTCTGCTCCCAGAGACAACACAACACCATTATCATCCTTGGACAACACTGAGAGT
>NC_056712.1:15351762-15361643 GCF_018831695.1 Puntigrus tetrazona
TGACAGAGATAGAGAGAAACAAAGACAGACAGGGGAATCAGGTGCAAAAAATAAATCAGCAGAAACAAACCGAGGTTACTCAGAGGAACACAATAAATCATGCATGTGTTCGACTGTTCTCTGAATACCATCGTGCACTCTCAGATCAGAGACACACTCACGGCTCAGTAGGAGGCTCTGCTATGAGCACGTCTGGCACCTCAAAGCGCGGCTTCAGAGGTTTCAACTCATTTATTTTCACCCGCGTCATATTCCCCTGCAGTCTGTACAGCTCCAACAGCAAGTGCACCTGCAAACAGCAGTAGAGAAATCACTAAAATCAGCCAAATTTCCTGGCCTTTGAGAAGAGAAAACACCCCAAGACATGTAACAAGATATGCAGACTAACTACCGCATTTAGATTTCATATAAATGGGACCAGATAAAACACTGAAATATAATTTTTTTTTTTTTTTTTAAAGAGGTATCAAAGGAGAGCATGAAACGGACCTTGTTGTTGTCATTGATGAGCTGGAGGGTCAGTCGAGAGTCACTAAGCTCCAAAGTTTCCAGAAGAGCCCTGTATGGGGACTGACCCGGCTTGAGCGCCCGCTGACGTCTACAGACAAACAGACACAAAAACTATTGCATCTCTGGAGCCTTTACAGATGTGAGTCAAGAAGTGTCTTAACTAACAAAACAATAGTATACTGTGGATAATTAAATTTTTTTCATTTACTAATACAACTTTATCCTTCACAGGATCCTTAACATGCAATCCTAGTTGCACACTGTAGCGATTAACAGCAAAACTCTGACATACTTGCAGAAAGCACTCTGATCACAGGTTTTAAAGTTGCCCCGATCCACAGCAAAGGCGCTGCTGAAAAACAGAGACACACAGACTACAGACAGCAGCCCCATCCTGAAAAAAATACAAGAGGAAAAGGTTTGCATTAAAATAGGCTGGGTGGAGTAACAATAAGAGTCACTGCTGTGTTCACTTCTTTATTTCTCATGCTTGCATATCATTTTCTTCTTCTCTGTAATTACACCCACAGCCAAAAAACAAACAAACAGATAGGACAATAAAACTATTGCTAACAATCCAAAACAGATCAAAGTCCATTCACAAGACCTGGCAGAATTTGTATGCGAAGTAAACTTTCTTACTATGCTCATTTTTGCGGTTTTAAAGAGAAAATTAAATTAGGAGGAAAAAGAAATCACGAGCATCCACGATCCATGATTTAACAGCTTTTTATACTTACACAGCGAGTTATTTTTTATATTTGGGAGGGGAAAAAAAGAAGTTACACCTTGCACGTGACACAATCTGGTGCCATTCATTTAAAAAAGCAGCTGGGATGCATTAATGCGTAAAAAACAACAACGGCATAATTCAAAAAGCTGCATTTTCTCAGTAAACGTATATTTGTATAACCTCATTCGCCCCATAAAGCTTATTTCCTCCTTAATTAAAAATAGCGGTTCATTTTGGTATCAACTGCATGCTTTACGAAACCATCTGTAAACTCTTCAGATTTTATCTAGCATTGCACGCCGATCAATCAACTAATTGCAATCTCGACCGCAGAATTGCTTTTTTCACCCGCAGGATGACATGGAAAAGGCTGCAATGCATGCGCAAATAATCAACGCGAGATAAAAGATACTCGTGTTTACTGATTTACATCAACCATAAAGCTGTATAAAGACGTCGGGGTCTTAAATTTAAAGATGACTCGTCATAAGGCCGGCAATGGCTCACATCTACTATTCGTTTCCTCGTTCAACACCTGCCGCAGATTTACAGCCCAACTCTCTCGCGGGCAGCCCGTCGGTTAACTTGAAATCAATACAAGAGGACATTTTTTTAAAAACATTAACGACGAACTTGTATAATAGCTTAGTCTTTGTTTTACCTTTCAATGGAGATAACCGCCATCTTGGACACACAGCATTAAGCCCAGCCTCCCGGAGGTTGGTTGGTTAGCGTGTTTGCGCGAGCACTATTGGGTAACAACCGAATCCCTATAGACCGCACTTACCATGGAAACCTCCCCATCTGACATGTATGTTTGTGTACACGAGATAATAGTGCAATGAAACTATATTATATTATAGATAGGCAGGGATCATTCGGTACAGCTGTGGTTCGTTTCATGTTGATTGGATGATGAAAACTACATTTGACACACTAAGAGCATAAATGCCAATGGTTAATCCCATGTAGTTTTGTGCAACTTTTAATTTTTTATTTTATAAGTCTTGTGCAAAATAAACAACAGAATAACAGGCATTTTAATGCACATTTTATTTTTTAGTTCCCCTCCCAACAACAACAGAGACAATGTGCTGAATTGCAAAAACAGAATATTTGAAATATCATACATTACGCTGTAGGCATCAAACTGCCTATTTTTCAGTGTTTAAAAAATCTACATTAAAGCTAGCCAATATAAATGTTAGATACAAAAACAGATGTGATGGTTAACAAAAAAACAGTTCCTGATACTGTCACAACTGGGCTTTAAAGTGGTTTGCTGTTACTACTGTTGACATTGACAACTCTTAAAATCTAGAAATATCAACTTCAGACCTAATATAACAATAAGTAGAAAAATATATGAATGCAAGAACCCTGTGACCTTAGAACACCACATCTCATAATTTTGACAGTTGTCAAATTTGAAACCTCCAGCAAAGGTGTCCCAGGCTGTCAATGTTCTTATGTAGAACACTGTGGATGGGTGCAATATAGCGTGCAACATCACCATCTCGTGAAAAGTCCCGAAAGAAAAGTCCTTGGTCAGCACAGAATGTGAACTTCTGTGGCATTGGGCTGTTCCCCCGCATGTACTCCCATACACCCAGCAGCAGTAGCCTAACTTCAAAGGGTGTGAGGTGAGGAAAGACTTCATGGATGTTACTCAACACCGGTGGTAGTAGCTGACCTTCACCCATACATGACACAAGCAAACAGGAGGTCTGAAGGTGCCAGGGGGAGTCCAACACCGATGGTTCCCTTGATGCTTCCCAGTGAGCTAGTAAGGTGGAAAGCAGACCTCTTAAAATGACGGAGCAGTAGCACAGAGCTGGACGTCCGGCAGCGACTACACGGAGAAGATAGAACAGCACAGGATTTCCTTCGAAGCAACGACGAATGTGTATGTCTCGCTCAACTGTGGTTTTTGCATGTTCTTCTGGAGGCCAGGACAGTTCTCCATTTGCTACATCTGGACAAATGTTTTCCACCAGAGTCACAGCAATTACCTTTGCAGCCTCAGCATTAATTGGGGGAAGTTCATCAGAAACAAGAGGTTCATTGCCAGAGAGGCCACGGCCGTTAGCGGTACCTCCAGAAGAACCATTCCTAGCAATGCCAGTAGGGCTTCCTCCACCTGAACTACAGCACTGAACCATGACCGCAAACAAGGTCTGCATATTCTGATTGACTCTATCTGGGTCAGGCTGTGAAGGGGTGTATGGGGGTTTCAAACCCTTTCCGATCACTCCAGCATGAAACACAGACCACACATTACCCGAGAAGTTAACAGAGGTGCCAAATTTGCAGTTGATATCCATGAGGGAGACACCCAAGTCTGGAACGAGGTTGGATGACTGTGTGGCGTCATCAGCTGGGTTCTCCTGCAGGCCTCTAAATAAATCTCGGTTGCCTCTGTGAAGGGCCCCCTCCACCAGTTGTTGCAACACAGCTTTGAGAGTCAAGGGAGAGTAGGCTGCAAGACGTGACAACAGTCGCATGGAGTAGCCTACTTCCTCTTCCCCTACCCAAAGACTATCTCCTTGCTGTCGTAAACACACAAAAAAGTGTGACACCGCTGCTCTACATATCAGCAACAGATGAGCAGGAGAGCAAGCTCTGGGAAGCTGGCTACACGAAAGCAGACGGACAGCTGCCTTGGATACCATGGTGTCGCCATGAAGAAGCAATGGGCAGAAATCCTGAAGGTTGTTTGAGATGGCAACTCTAAGTTGAGCGGCCATTGATGAATATGCTGAACTCCCTGTTGCAGCCCCTCCATTTTTACGATCCTCCTCTTGACTCTGTACCGCAGTTGCCAGGTTGTTGAGGAGCTGAGCCAGCTGTTTGTTGTCAAGGGTTTGAGTGTGGATCTGGGCAACACAGCGGGCTATTGTTGATGGAAGCAACCTGGAAAGTGAAGTGGAAAGTGGGGTGTACAACTGCGAGGCCAGAGCAAGCTCCTCTGGGTTTCGGGCTTGGGTGAAGAGCTGACACAAAGCTTCAGTGGCCACACTCGGGCCACCATACACCGATAGCAGACATAGGAGCTGATGCAACCAGAGGTGCCTTTTGCGCTCAAGTCGGAGGGTTTCAGCACACAAATTACCTATGTGTCCCTGAAGCTCCTCTAAAAATGGGATCACTTGCGGCATTGCTGGGGCAGCAGAGGACTGTGGGAAGGGTTCATCACCCTCTGGTCTATTGTGAACCAGTTTGTGAAGATGTAGCAGAAGCATTTGCAGTAAGCGGTCACAGGCTTCTCGGATACTATCATGCGGTGAGGGTGTAGGGCCTGATATAATCACTGAAGATGGTGTAGCAGTGTCCGCAAGGAACTTCAGCACCCTTGCTCCACCTGAAGGGCTTTGGCTTATGAGATGCACCGCTAGACCCAACATATTCTCAAGTTCCTCCCGGGGCAAGGCCTGGAACTGAGCCTGGAGTTGAATTAGCACAGGCGGTCTGAGGAACTCCACCAGTTCTGCAGAAACAGCACCCAGGAGAGTGGGGGAAAGAGCAGCCAGTTGAAGCAAAAAAGGTACAGTGGCCCGACGGAGATGAGGGGAGCTCTCCCACCCGCCTGCCCCTGATGAATGAGGTGGTACATTTTGAGGGGGCAGAGACAGACTATCCTGAAACATCCTGAGCAGCTCTTTCTTGATGCTATCAGAATGTCTGGAGGCCAAGTGCCCGAGGATACCAACCACTGAGCCTATTTTGGGGACTCTGCTGCTCTTGTCTATTGGCTGCTGTTGGCTGATCTTCTCAGCAGAGGAATATCCGTGCGCATAAAAGTCTTTGAGACCACAAGCCAGCACCCTGCTGATGATAGTGCCAGGAAAAGCTGAACCAATGTGGGCGACAACCCAGTCAAAATGAGGGGAGTGCTGGACAGAGGTGTCCAGCAAGGCATCCACACAGGCATCGGGGCACCAGGCCAACATGGCCGCTAAACACTGAGAGTAGCACTCCATAAGTGAGCGAGTGGCTGCACACGACATCCAAAGCTGCAGTAGCTCATTTAGGCTGGATGAGTGAGGAGCCGCTCTTCGTCCTGCATGTTTGCTGCTAAGCTGACCAAGAAGGTCAACGGCCCACGTGGACACAAGAGGAGCCCAAGCTTTAGGACTAAGCTTGATAAATTCAGAAAGGACTGCATGGACTTCTTTAATAACGTCCTCCAAATTGGATACACTGGTGCTGCCTCCTCCACATGTACTGTTACCACCGTTTTCACCCTCTGCCTCCAGGTCTTGCAGAAAGGCTGCAACATATTCATCATACACTCCCCTTAAGTGCTCCAAGACGGCTCCACGGCAGGCTGGGACAGTTCGAAGGAGGCGCACTGCGCAGCGGGCATGATCACGAACGCTGAGTTTACGTCCCTGCGTCTGGTCAACGCCACTGATAAAGGCCTTGATTTCTAAAGCCAGCTCTTGAGGACTGAAGAAAAAGAGAGAGGACAGTCGGAATACATAGAAATTAAATGTTGCATACATTTAGCAGTAAAATAAGATTTTTCTATATTTTCTATAAATTTCTACAAATAACATGTCTAGCAGTTACACAAATGTAACTGTCCTTTATCTAACACTAGATATTCTGTTTTATGACTGTGTATTAATTAAGAAACAACATACACTATTTATAATTTCAAAATAAGCTGTCACATATTCTATACAATTTCATATAATCTATGAAAGAAACGTTTTATGATATTGCAGCCAAAACAATGGCTTTTCAATCTTTTCCAACTGTGCTGATTAAAGAAATGTCCCATATTAATTTTAGGTTTTAAGTTGTGCTAAAAAATCCTTTAATAGGCTATTTCTTATTAGTTTCCATTCCAACTAACCCATATAGAGTGTGACAACATCCCACATTTTAGGAATGCTGTCATAAAGTGTCAATGTGGTTTACACACTGTATTTGGGTCATAACTGTAAAAAGGTGTATTTTTGAATAGATACAAAAAACTGCATATTTCTTAATGCTTTGGCAATTCAAAGCCGTTAACTATGTGTGGAAATTTCACTGAACCTGAAATAACACAGAAATGCATTGCCAGAGAAGGCAACACATGATATTGTATGCAAAATAAACATTCAGTAACAATAGTGATTTATCCTTCCATTCGTTTTTTTGTTTTTACCTTTACTAAAATACTGGACTGAACTTGGCAAACACCTGCTCTCTGTATTATTCGTATAAATCAGACTAAAACAAACCACCTTTGTTCATGTCAGTAAAGCGAACAATGTTTTGTTCGTTCATACCGATAACGCAGTTTAATGGAAACCTCTATAAACTTAAGAAATGTTTTATAAAATGTTAGTAACATATATGATTATTCTATTACTGCTCACCTGTAATTGTTTAGAGGAGTGTGGCAGTGAGACGTCTGCATGGCTGACAAGGCATTCCCCTCGAACATCGCAGACATCGTTTATGTGCTTATGCGAAGTACTCCATGCACAGTATTTTATCTACAAAAGACAACTACTGCAATGGCGAAATGTGAGGGGGAAAGGTGCAGTATTTGCAACTTTTGCCGATTTTCAGCACCGTTTCAACGAACGGCGCACTGGACAGCGGAAGCTCTCGCGTGTTCTTTCGGCGGAGGGGGAAGTACGAGGCCGCTACGCTTGTCGCCCTCTGGAGTTTAGGAGTGATTATTGTCAAAGCACCCTCAACCGTGTCTATGCTCTCAACACCTTCCTTGAAAAAAAAAACCCGTGACAAACCGGCTGAATGTTTGATGATGTACTGACGAAAGCAAACACGTTCTCCTATTGTGCTTGTCCTATTATTAACTCAGGAATAAAACCAGGTTAATAACATTCAGGGCCTATTTATACAGTTTCCAGCAGGTGCGTGAACTTTTCACAAGAACTGCTTGTCCAGCGTTTGAAAAA
Organism: Puntigrus tetrazona; assembly: GCF_018831695.1. Lineage (NCBI taxonomy): Eukaryota > Metazoa > Chordata > Actinopteri > Cypriniformes > Cyprinidae > Puntigrus > Puntigrus tetrazona. The sequence continues at coordinate 15,358,927 of NC_056712.1, forward strand.
AGTTGCCACCTAAGTCCACTCTGGTTGTCTTAAACGTACTAAAAGCAGTTATCTGGAGGAATATAATACAAAAAAAAAAGCTCAATGATGTTCAGTTGTTTCAGAAGAACACCGACATCTTTTAAGGGCGTCTCTTTCCGCCCTGAACGGGTGATTGGTCGGGTAGCGCGACATACTGTCTCCGGTCGTGCTTCAGGAAAGCAGCATCACTGCGACACAGGCTATACCTACTTTTTGTAAGTATAAGCTCCTAATTAGTAGTGTAACTTTCCAACTAGATTATGAACACCTCGTTCAAAGCAATGATCGCGGAGCGCAAACTTTTAGTTAGTTTGTTTTAGGAAGACCGAAAGTGTCGAGTTCATCGAGTTTGTTTCCGATGCTTCACGTGAATTTATTTACGCCTTTACATTGAGGTACATAAAATGTGATTTAGATGTGTTCCTTGACGCAGAGTTTTGAATTGTCCGCTAAAAATGCTTTATTGTGTGTTTCTAACAGGAATTAAGTGAAAGTGAAAATCGCCATGGCTGAGGTAAATCTTTTAATTAATGGGATGAATAGATTCCCTTACGAATATTAACCATGTTTTTATATACAAAAACATGAACCAAAAACAAGATTACTTTTTACTTTTACTACTGGTTAATTCTCGTAAAGGAAAGCTCACGTTGCAAATGTAGTTTTTGTGCTGTTGTTATATACAACTCTTATTGTTATATGCTCTTATTGCTCAGTTTTATTACGGTGACAGAGATCTTGCGATCTTGCAGTTTCACAAGTGCAATGGCATTGCATTATATCAGTTAAACAATGTAATATTAGCCTCCATTTCTGACAGATTATGACTATGTATTTACACTCGTTTCAAAACATATCGACCGATATTGTCTCATAGTACGAGAAAAAGCCCGAACCCGGAGACCTGATTGAAATCTTTCGAGGTTTATATCAGCACTGGGCTATTTATGTTGGAGAAGGTTATGTGATTCACCTGGCCCCTCCCTGTGAGTATTTTACATTCCTCGGATGATGTCTATTGAGCTTAACTTGCATTCAGTCGAAACATTCCTTCTAAGATGATTGCTTTTACTTCACCCTTTCTTTCTCCACAGCTGAACAGCCAGAAGCTGGAGCCAACAGTTTTATGTCGGTGCTACATGATAGAGCCACAGTGAAGAAAGAAGAGCTTCACGAAGTAGTTGGCGATAATGAGTACCGTGTCAACAACCGTCTGGATGAGAAATATGAGCCACGTCCTGTTCGAGAGATTCTACGGGATGCACACAGGTTTTTGGGAGAGCAACTTCCATACAGCGTGCTCACAGGGAACTGTGAGCACTTTGTGACAGAGCTGAGATACGGAAAACCACAGTCCCGACAGGTACAGCTTTTTGCACGACCTGGGATATTAGTCTCAAGTACTGTAACCGAATTACTCATAAATGAATCACTGGATTGGTATTTTTCATGCTCAAATATTGTAAATAATTTACTCTCACAAAATGAATATAGATATCTGTTTTTTCTTCTAATAGGTACGAGACGCTGTGCAGACTTTTGCTGCAGCTGCTGGGGCCGGGATTGGCCTTGGAATCATCGCTTATGCCATTTCAAACTTTTTGAGATCAAAAGACAAAGAGAAGCAGACACAGTGAACTGTGAGAGATAAAGAACTAGAAATACAGGGTTATTTAAAGTTAAGTTAAATATTAATAACAATTAAAAATATAGCATGGTGGTAAAATGGTTTACTGTTGCAAAGATGAGAATGGTTATTTTGTACAACATTTACAATAGCTTTTCGTCACTCAGCTGGGCACCACGAATTCAATTGTGTCAGCTGTTTTAGTTTATTGTACAAGGAAATGTATTGAAAATAAAATAAAAGCTTTGTAAACGCTCTTACAAGACTATACGTGCGTCCCAGCATCCGGTAATACAACGTTGTACAGTAATACAATAGTTGACTTCATGATCACTTGAACGCTTTGTTGTATAAGTGGTCAAGTGCAAAGACCGGAAGTGTGGGTATTTAGACAGGATATATGGACATAACTAAAATATGAGGACTTTTATGTTACTTTAGTCCAGGTTTCTATTATAGTGGGGGAAAAAAATTTGCCCCCTATTCACCAAGCCCTTGTCCACTGTTCATGCTTACTGCGGGATGAGACTTTAAACCAAGGTATCCACATATTACATGGAAACATCAAAATTAGAAAGCAAGGGACTTTGTTTAATGAGATTATCCACAAGATCCTCCTTAACTATCCTAGCATGTGCTGTCTTTAACTTATCTCTTTAAATGCACTGCAGTGTTTTGTGAGGATTCGTGTTGGATATTTGTTAGATATATGTTTTAGCTACCAAACCAAACAAGTTTTAAGATGTGAATAACTAAGTAAAATAAAATAACATTTTATTGTGGAAGTGTTTTGTGTAAAAATACAATGGTATTATCTTTAAAATGAAAAGCTCTAACTTTCTTCATGCTAAAACAACATTATGCCTTAATCAGTTAAGAAATGTTAAAGATTTATTAAATATAAGCTAATGTTAAAACATGTTTGTTTAAAATTTGTGCTGGGGTCTCTCCTAACAGGGTTATGTGTTAGTGGGGCTGGAGTTAGTGGGTGGGGTTTGATGCTTCGCTGTGTTTTAACAACCCACTGTGACGATCTATCTGACTATTCTCTCTGCAGGATTTCTCTTTA
>NC_056712.1:15361769-15376423 GCF_018831695.1 Puntigrus tetrazona
GTGTTTGCATGAATGTGCACCTTTTATATATTAGTAGATACTTTTGCGTGTACTGGATACTTGTAATGAGATTTGATTCTTCATGTTGCTTTCTCTTTTACCGCATGCATTATTACGGTGGTTTTAATAGCAGCGTGTGTTGTTGTATTTACTGGTTTACGTTCAAACGTTCTTGTTTTTAAATTACAGTTTTATTCTGTAAAATGAATAGTTTTTTTTTTTACCATAAATGTGTTTACAGTTTTTTTGCCAACCACAGCTGCCAAAAATGTTTGTTTTGTAAAAACTACAGATTTTTTTTTTTACAGCGTATGTACTGTTTAATCATCAAAAGATTTTCTCTTCACTGTTTATTTCACCGATAAACATATAAGCTGTGTTAATCTTTACCGATATGAATTCTTGCATTTCAGGATCCTTCTTTTAGTGTATGCTGATTTTATGCTGATGCATTGACATCATTTGACTAAACATTTGCATTATACAACCAAGCATCCATTGCTACTTTAAGTGCAGCAATTTTATAAACCATTCATCGTTGTAAAGACCAAATTGTGTTTTCTAAGCCAACAGAAAGAGCTAGTGAATTTATGTTTAGGCAAAGTTAACAAAACCGCAAGCATACTTTCACTTTCATTTTCTTTATTCATAGGAAAAGACTAGCTGTGTTCGACTTGAAGTGTCTCTGTACAGAATGATCAGCATATCATATCAAAACACTTAAAAAATATGATACCTGATATTGTGCCCCATGTAGGAAAAGAAGGTTATGTAATGCACCTGTGAGTAATTTACAGACCACATCCATTGTATTGAATACGCTGGATGTGGTTTTTCTTTCAGATCAAATTGGGGCTAAAAGTAATATCAGAAATACACGAAAAAGCCACAATGACGGAAAAAGAACTTTATGAAGTAATTGGTAATGATTATTGATTATCATGCGAGTCAGTAATTTACATGAACAATTAACATGTAATACCATAGGAAAAACAGTTAGCCTAGTTATTTGGTAACTTAACAATAGAGCAATGAATTGTATAACTGTCTAGTGACAAAATTATGTTTAGACCTTTATTAATTTGGACTGAACTTTGGCCTACATTAGCAGACTGTATTGTGCCTATACATACTTTAACCAGAGAATCAGAATGAAACCACCATAAAAGAGTTTCCTACACAGATAACACTTTAACAAGACAGACAGGGACTTTTGTCCATAAACTGAAGCAATGTCTCATTAACCTGTATCACTGCTCACCACATCATTTTGCGTGTTTATTTCATGCATAATATTGTTTTAGAAAATGTGGGATTTATGTTTTAAAGGATTTATGTTTTACAGGTTTTACTCAATAGAAGCACTGTGCCCAGGCCTCATAAAGGCTCTGAGTTTTTCTACTTGATATTATGTGTGTATGTGCTGTGCAAAATGTCATATCTGCAGAAACAGGATGTGGAGACTGCTGAGCCCATCTACTGATCGAGAAGAAACAACTGCACCTGGTTCTGTGAAGGACACCCTGAGTGGGAGGAAGACGCAAGCACAAGAATATAAATACTGTGTGAAATGTAGTGTGAGCATACAGGACTGCCCTGCATGCCTTTAATGCTGTTGTTCTGAATCCTGAGCTCAGTCTCAATTATTCTGACTTTATTAAACTAATTAAGATAGTACATTTAAAAGTAAGTCTCATCATTGAGACCTGAACCTGGGAGGGAAACAACGAAGATTTTCCCAACAAGAACAACTATGCCTACTGCAAATGTGAAGAGAACATTGTTAATCATTTCAACGCCACTGATAATATCACAATATTGTCCACACCACCAAGAAATATTTTCTAGGACCCCCAAAACCTAGAAGGCCAGGACCTGCTGCCCTATGCATTACAGTCAGTAAGCGCACTTACCGCCCTATGCACTGTATGAGAATTATTATTAGGAAATCAACATGTGCGGAGCTCAGCAGAGTTATCTATTTCAGAATAGGAAACCGATAAAAGCGAAACATAAGTCGATCTTATTTCAGAATATCCGTCATACACTGTACCATTACTCTTAATTAAGCGTAAATTGTTGCACTGTGCTTTTTGACGTCCACCGAAAGATGCGGCGGTTGGTTCGAGAAGCAGGATCACTTTAAGGGCGTCCGCCAATGATGTCCATCAGGGCCGAAAGCCTGCACGCTGATTGGTCGACACCGACGGTCACGTCAGCTGGTTTGGTCTGTGATGTTATTTTTGCTTCAGACGCGAAGAACATTATACGGATCGTAGCTCACAGAGACAAACATCATTATTTGTAAGTGGGATTTTTTTATTTCGATTACGAGACGGCGAAATCTTGAATTGTTTGTTTGTTTGTTTTGTACGACGTCTGCGCTCCTACGACCTCGTTTTTTTTCTCTCGATGCGCAATATAAGTGTATATCGTATTCGCTTATATAGAAACGCGATTAACGTTATTTTCAGATAATGCCACGTATTTGTTTCCATTTAAGAGTCATTGCGTAGGAAAAAATGTTAAAGGTTCATTTTGTGCCCGGATCGTAAATGTCGTTAATGTGTCTCTCATAGGAAAAGAGTGAAAACAAGAAGGTTGCCATGTCACCGACAAAGGTAAATTCATTTGAATGATTCAGACCGAAATTAAATGTACCAGTAGAATGGAGCATAGATCATTTGAGTGCTCTTGTTATTGATGAAATCGCAGTGTTTGATACTATTGCACAGTTGGGTAATTATGTATTCTTATTGCTCAAGGCCTGATATGGAGAAATGACAATTTGTAATTATATGTTATTAAAAGCTACAGAGAGTATTAAAAAGTGCGTGAAAAAAAGATTGTTTTTTTTAATAGGCAACAGAAAGAGGTAGATGTCAAGAGCATATGTTTTTGCGCATTTACGTTTAAGGTAGCAAAACTTTTAGCAAGCACATTTTCACTTTCATTTTCTTTTCTGTACACAAGTGCAATAGTACCTATTATTTGAGTCAACCACTATGATGTTTTACTGTCAATCTACAAGATTTTTTTTTTTTTAACAAAATATGGCATGTGATCTTGTGTCCTAGTATGATCAAAAGCCGGAGCCTGGAGACCTGATTGAAATCTTCCGAGGCTCATATCAGCACTGGGCTATTTATGTTGGAGAAGGTTATGTGATTCATTTGGCCCCTCCCTGTGAGTATCTCATCTATCTCTTTTCAGTATCACGCCTCAAATGATGTTTAGTGAGCTTTGACTCTTAAGGGCTCCATTTAAGTCTCATGAATGACACGTTTCTTTCTCTACAGCGGAACACGCTGAAGCTGGAGCCTACAGTATGATGTCTGTATTATGTGATAAAGCCAAAGTAAAGAAAGAAGAGCTTTTTGAAGTGGTTGGTAATGATGAATACCGTGTCAACAACCTTCTGGATGACAAATATGAGCCACGTCCTGTTCGAGACATTCTACGGGATGCACACAGGTTTTTGGGACAAGAACTCCCGTACTGTGTCCTTCGAGGGAACTGTGAGCACTTTGTTACAGAGCTGAGATACGGACAACCACAGTCCCGACAGGTACAGCTCATATAACAGTGAAGTAGTAAATTGTGCTTTCAGCAATTTCTAAAAAGTCTGTCCATTGTTATAGGTGAGGAAAGCGGTGGAGATCGGTATTGGAGTTGGTGTTGTTGCAGCAGCTACTTTTGCAGTGCTCGCTTTTGCTTCAACCGTATTCGGCTCAAAAGACAAACAGAAACGAAACCAGTAAAGAGCGGGTGTGAAGCGGTGAAAGCACAGCCGTGGAGGCCTTTGATATTTAAAATCTATGAAATGTTTTTCATCTAATGGAATTTAATGCACCGATTAGGCAGGCTTAGATCCGAGCACAACTAGAAATACTCCTAAACTGAACATAAGAGATTGCCAGCAACCAAACGAAATCCTGTCTGTTCTGTTGTTTAAGTGGTGCATTTTGCTGACAAATCTTTGTGCGAAGATATTATTTAAATAACTTTCTCGCATTTGTCTTTCTACTGGTTTCCTATTGACACTTTAAGCACTTTAAAACATAATCAAAAATAGAAAGCTGAATATTTGACCATATAAATAAACTGCCATGTTGCCATTTTTGTGCCATTAAATATTTGACTTCATGTACTAGACGTTTGTGTATTTCTTAAAGTGATTACACTACACTACACCAGCATATCGTGGATGCTACTAGTTAAATTAATTCTGTTGTTTCATGTTGCAAGATCACCATTTACACAATAAAATGAGATTTCTGCATAGCTGGCCTGCCTTACGTCAGCTCAATGGGACCTTTGTTACTATTTTCTGGACTAAATGCTAAACACAGGAAAGCAGTGGGAAGCATAGCAATTGGACACTGACATCAGAGACACTGCTAAACATCTCTAATCAAGTTAATTGCTCATTAATGGTTTAGGTTAAACTTATTTTGTGGCATGTTGATCACCGCAAAATATAATTTTGATTATTCTCTTAAGGAAAAAAGATTCAGGGTGAGGGTGAGGCTTTTGGGATCAATGGGATCAAACTAAATTGACACCGAACTCCCATCCATTAAGACTAGGGTCATATACATAACAAAAGTAACAAAAGATAACAATCACCATACTGTGTAATTATAATCTATTATATCAACACTCCTTAAATAAACGCTTACAAATATAGCTCTGGACAAAAATAAGGAAATGAGATGGAAATGAATATATTAATCTTACTGTCCAGTACTATAAGAATTTAAGACCTATTTCTTCTTAAGTTATATTTATAAGCCAGTGATGCATTTCAAACCTCTTTAAATTTTAATTTGGAGGGTTATAACAATCCTTTTGACCGATAACTTAACATCACCTTTCCCAACTCTTGTCATTCACACAATTATTTTTGATTATGTAAAGAAATTATTATATAGACAGTTCAGCTAATTAAATATCTTAGAGCTGAACAGTATACCAGTGTTTTTTTGAGGCCTGGGACATATATTAAAATTCCTTGATATTTATAGATTTTTGATGACTGCAGAAAATAAAACTTGACACCTCTTCTGGCAGTTCAGTGAGACTTTTGAGACTATTTTCTGTTCTGTGAAACACAGCTATTGAGCAACACTGTTCTGTAAAGCAAATCTCCAAAGACAGACAGCTCCTTTTTATTATAATACATATGAAGTTGGATTTTACATCTGTGTGTACAGTACATGAATCACCCCTTCTGAAAATATTGCACCAGATTTCACAGACTGTCTCAATAACTAAAATCATCTGTTGATTAGTTTATTTTACAACATAAGCAGTACCGCCTACTAGGAACACAATAGAAGGCACAAACCAGAAATAACAAGCACATCCACCCTCACCCGGTCATATGGCAAACAAAGAACAAAACGCCTTTCATGAGATACAATGTTTTTTGGTCAAGTGAATCCTTTGTTTTGAAAATATTCATCTGTGTTTATACATGCACTAGTAATGGCATTGTTCCATCTAGGATCATGATTAAGTAACAGCTAACATGTTTGAGTTTCTCCGGATCATCCATTCTCCTATGTCCTCAACACCGAATTCAGGGTAAAGCAGTCCATAGTTAATGTGTAATCAGTGTACATCCATACAAAGGTATCTAGGATTATATTGTTCAAATTTCCCTCGACTTCTAATAATCAAACCAGTGAGTTCATGCACACTCAGTAAACTATGATATTGTGTAATATAAAAACCATACTGTGAGTAGAGTAAAGGAATATCATAGTTTAAGGTGTGTTAGCTGTTCCTCGGTCAGAATTAAGTTCTTCCAAGTCGCCCCACATGCAGACAGCTGTGAGCTCCGTCACGGAATGTTTCTTTAAAATCTCGCAGTCCCTTCATCTTCAAGGAGTCAATGATCTGTTGTACCTCCAGTCCTCAGTCCAGTTTGCGTGCGCCCAGTTTCAGAGGACCCTTTGCCGCCTTGCGCTCGGCCCGTTTGGCCTCCAGCTCCTTCCGCCGCTCTTCTCGTTTCTTCTTTGCTAATTCTGCTTTACTTAAACCTGAGGGAGTAAAAGCATGGCTATGCGAGATGCCCTTTCTATTTTCTCTAACTGAAAGGAATTAAAGGAATAGTTCTTTTAAAAAGACAAATCTGTCATTACTTACTCACCCTCATGTCGTTCCAAACCTACGATACCTTTGTTCATCTTTGGAAAACACAAATCAAGATATTTATAATGAAATCTTAGAGATGTCTGACCCTCCATAGACAGCGAGTGTTCTTGCATGATAAAAGCTCAGAAACATATTTTAACAAGAGATTGTTAAAATAATGTGACATCAGGGNCTTACTCACCCTCATGTCGTTCCAAACCTACGATACCTTTGTTCATCTTTGGAAAACACAAATTAAGATATTTATAATAAAATCTTAGAGATGTCTGACCCTCCATAGACAGCGAGTGTTCTTGCATGATAAAAGCTCAGAAACATATTTTAACAAGAGATTGTTAAAATAATGTGACATCAGGGGTTCAACTGTAATTTTATAAAGCTAAGAGAAAAGTTTTTGTGCATAAAGAAAAGAAAAATAATTTCATTCAACAAGTCGTCATTTTGGAGAGTACACACGTTATGTGTGCGATACATGAATGTGTTTTTGTTCAGATCAAAGTGCACACAGCTTTATCACAAGGATAATTTTAACAATCTCCTTGCCACGTTTCATCATGTAAGGATCCTTTCTGTTTATAAAAGGGACACAGCTCTCGGAATTCATCAAAAATATCTTAATTAGCATTTTAAAAATGAACGAAGGTCGACATGAGGAGGAGTAATTAATGACGTAATTTTCATTTTTGGATAAACTATCCCTTCAAGTGTATAAACTAGAAAAAAAAAAAAGGTTTCTGACCCTGTTCTCCATCCAGTGACTCCCAGTTTTCTTCTGTCCCCCAGTCTCCTGCACTGTCTGCGTCCCAGCCATCAGACTTCTGTGGACAAAAACACACAACCCGCATAAACTATAATCCACAAAGGATTTCCACCACCTTAAGCAGTTTACAATGAAAGGAAATTCCTCCACCAAAGACTCACCGTAGTACTTCGCTGTGACACACTGGACAGCAGATCCGATGTTGCCGATTTTGCTTCCGCTGCATCCCAGTTGTAATCGCTGGCCAATCGTACCCCTTCCTGTGCAGAGCTTAGCCTGCCACTCTTTGGAGCTCCAGTTGAGGCTTTACTTCGAGATGTTGGGGTGAAACTCTCTGTCAGACTCCCATCCTCATCCCAGTCATTACCCCAGCCCTCATCAGCAGGTGAACTTTGACCCTGACCATCTGCGTCTTTCTCGTTAGACCAGCTGTCATCGGCATCCCAGCCAGAGCTCCAATCAGAACTCTGCTTCTTGACTGCCTCGGAGGACTTCCGGCCCACCTATGGAAACATGACACGTAGATTAGCTATTAATGACTATTAATGATTAATGCATCATTTATTTGTGATGCAACATTTGAATTAAATTGTGATCCTTGTATTGCATTGCACGTACAATACTTTCTATATTTTTATAAAACACATTGAATCCCATCTCTGACTACCACTAATAGTAATGAATAGCATTAAAACCTGTTAGTTTTTTAGTAATAATAAGTATGAATACTGTATATATACACATAACAAATCTAGTAGGATAATACTGATCTTTTATTTCATAAACTATACTAATGCAAATCACTTACACTGCTTTTCTTCTGTGTTGATGACATTGCCGACCAATCAGAATGCCAATCATCTGGATCTGTTTGGACTTTTTCAGGGTCCTGTGGGTGCACAAAGATAAGGAATTATTCAGATTTCTCAGTATTTGTGTGTAAGATTTTTTAACATTATAAAAACGTCAAGCACTGAAAAAATACCAGAGGCATTACATAAATTGAATAATCATCTTTCACCTCAAGGCTCCCCCAATCTTCATCATCCCATCGATCCCCATCTGGCTCCACGGTCCCCTCATTTGATGTCTCTGATTTGATTCCAAGAGCATCTAGCGTCTGTGCTTTCATTTCTGGCCCTAAGAGGAAAAGAGGTTGATGACATGATAAACTTGGTGCCAACCGTTTTCATTTTTATTTTTTGGGGGAAAAAAATATGATTCAATCAACTAAGACTGCAGATTTGGTAGTTTGAAACTAGGTTATAAAATAACTGTAATCATTCTAATCACAAACTCACAATCACAAGTTCTCTTTGTATTTGTAAAAAGGTTTTGAATGACATTTTTTTCAACGTGAATTGAAAAACATTTTGTGGCAACTCATTATTATTTAGCTTCTTTCTTAAGAGCTACATCTTTGATCATTTTCATTCCACTTCCTTTACTTATACTTGGAAATCTATGTCCCCAGGAAGTAATTTTCATTGGCTACATGTGTCATTGAGAAAAAAAACCTTACATTACAAGTAAGAAAAAAAAACGTAGTGTCATTTTTTTTTTCTTCACTAGAGATAACAGACTTAAATAATGTTTTTTTTTTTTTTTTAATTAGACATTCTTGGTGCATGCATATGACAAACGTGACCTCCAGAGGTTGAAGCCATTGGTCTCGTTGCATACCTTTACTCGTAGTATTTGTGGGTACTGTTCCAGCAGCAGGTTGAGGGGCAGGGCTGTTTTCAGCAGGAGGTGCCTCCGAACCAGCCGGAGCATTTCGGATGAGTTTGGAGGTGAGAGATGAGACACCTGTCACCGCCCATCCTGCCCATGTAGCAGCTGAACCCCCTGTCTGCGCAGATGCAGTCACATCCTTCTCTGCGATTGAACCATTAACATATTTTTTATACAATTACCTTCATTTGGGAATTTTAGAGTAAATCGTCCCTTTAAGACAAGGGTCAAAACATACCTATTTCAGCTAGTTTAGAGGGATCTTCAGAAACTGTCTCCAGCTTACTGAGGAAACTTTTTATGGCTTTAAATGCCTACCGGAACAGAAAAAGCTCAAGATGTTGTCTCTTTCAAAAATTATGGATTACACTCCCGAACCACAGAACATTTAAGTAGATACTGCATGAGTTCTGCTGTGCATTTTCTTTACCTGATCTCTAACGTTTTTGTCTGGGTCCACAGTCAGTGTGCACAGTGTGNATGCCTACCGGAACAGAAAAAGCTCAAGATGTTGTCTCTTTCAAAAATTATGGATTACACTCCTGAACCACAGAACATTTAAATAGATACTGCATGAGTTCTGCTGTGCATTTTCTTTACCTGATCTCTAACGTTTTTGTCTGGGTCCACAGTCAGTGTGCACAGTGTCGGCAGAATACGACTGGCGCTTTCTGCCACACTATAGTACTGATGGGTGGCAGCAAATCCCAGCACGCCTGCTGCACGCGAGGCGGGAAACGGGTCTTTAGTTGCTCGTGAGAACGCAGAGATTAATACACGCTGGCGCATCTGAGAAAAAAAAGCAATGAAAAATAGATGGTCACTGAGAGAAAACAATATGCATAAACAAGTGAAAGATTATGTTTTTAGATGCAGTTACCCCAGCGTTGAGGTAGGGGGCAATTTTGCCCAGGCAAACGGTGGTGTTGCAGCGGATGGGGCCCTGATCATCCCGGGCCTGGAGTCGTGCAAAGTGACGCATCAACTCTTGATTTAAATTGGTTTCATTTAATTTAGGGGCCAACAGTAGCATGGACTACGAGAGAAAAAGAACACAACAACATTTAAAACTGTTGTCAATGTATGCCAATCTCAGTTATATTGAGTGTCAAAACACTGAAAAGGACGGTAGTTGGAGCATACAAATACCTTTACAGTCTGCTCTCGGATGGCAGGGTTTGTGTCCGTGAAGCCATGAACCACGTGTGGAAAAATCTGTGAGTTAACTGCTGCTTCATTCAAATACTGAATAAACTGCTCCATCTGGTAAAAAGAGAGACAAATAGAAAAGAAAGAATATGTTTAGAACTGAGAGTTTAAATGTGCTTAAATGTGTAGAGTCAGATAGCTTGGCTAAAACTTTGGTGTGACTAAATTCTAATGTAGAAAACTCTTCCGAAACTACTTAAAGCGATGAAGTAATCTATACCTGCTGTAGTAGTCGTATCCTCATGGCACGGTCAGTAGAGGAGAACATCTTCACTATGACTGGGATGATTTTCTGCTGGTACTCCTCAGCTGACAAATACTTCCCTACCTAAGGCAAAGAAAATATCAGAACTGTATTAAAGAAACTTTTTTTAAGATGCTCTGGAGATAACGTGCCATATTGTTTAGCGTTAATGCAATACCAAAAAAGTCTTTCACCTTAAATAATGGTGTGAGGACGACAGCGCCAGCATTGCCGAACTCAAAGGCTGTAAGGAGCTGAGGCAGCACTTTATGTTTACAGAAGTCTTCAGGAAAAGAGTCGAGATTCTCACTTAGGTCCTGGAAAAACTGCTGCTTCTCTGCGGCTTCTTTAATCTACATAAACACACAAACAAGCAAGCATTTAGGTGACTTATCTAACATAAATGTATGATTTATTATTTATAATTNAAATAAAGTACAAATATACAAAAAACATACATGTAATATTAAACAAAAGCGGTAAGCCTAAATTTATGATAATAATAATATTACCTTATTAATGAAAATGCACAATAATAACACAAACCTATACACACCCAAACTCAACACACACACATAGCCTGATCATTCTACATACCGTTTTATCATTTACATAAAACACTTATAACATATGTCTTTATTCATTTATCAAAGCATACTCAGCAATCTACACTGCTGTTCAAATACTTGAGAGTGGTTCAAGGAATGGATATATGAAATGGATGAAAAATGACCGTAAAGATGTCTAAATAAATGCTGTTCCTTTGAATTCATCAAAGAATCTTGATGAAAGTTTCCAAAAACTATTACACAGCACAGTTGTTTTTAATATTGGTAATAAGAAATGCTTTCTAGCCCTGTATTTGCATATCAGAATGACCAAACCCAGCTTTTCAAGGAGACACAACTAAAATACCTGTATCTCTTCCAGAAACAGACAGCTCTCTACAAAGCTGTTGTTCATAAAGCCTCCAGGAGATCTGCAGTTCAGTAAGAAACGTGCAGGGTTGGGACGGATCTTTGGGTTTGCTCCCACTAACTCACAGTAATGCGGCACCAACTGCTTTGGAATCTGTAAGAAATAAAAGGCAGAGTATAAATAGCTTTTATTTTGTATGTAATAGTCAAAATTACTGAAGAAAGTTGTTATTTATTACACAGCTAGTTAACAGCAAGCAAAAATGCTCTGGTACCTTGCCGAGAGATCGTAACGAGGAGGCACGTGGTAAAGTTCCATTAAATACTTCCCAAATAAGACAACCGAGACGCCATACGTCCCCTGTCCTGAGATTGTACACACACAACAATAAGCTACAGTTTATACGCATTTTAGGTCTTGACAAAAACATATAGGAAATACATGTACAAGAAAGAGAACTAGAAAACAAGAGATTTCTGTCTTTACCATTTTTCTCCACCATTGCCAGGGCTCTCTGGAGGGTCATATCTCTCTAAGTCGGGGTTGATCACTTTAGGTGGGGGTAAGGAAGTGGAGTCTCCCTGGTCTGAGGTCACATGATCTAACCCCCCAAGTTTCCATTCACCAGCACGGTCCACAAAGACAGCCCACATGCCCAAGTTGTTATGGTTGAGATGGCAATCATTCACCAAGAAGCTCAGTGCTTTCTGATGGGAAAGGAATGACAGCAAACTAAGCAATTTAACTAATGACTGAACAATAATTTAAATTTAGTCCATGCCTTCACAATTTACCACAATCTGATGAAGGCCCCATGACACCTCTAAATCACTTGCACCACCCTTATCTGCCTGGAGCTTCAGGTGAGCAGCCAGAGGAGTTACAGGCTCTGTGACGATGTACAAGCTTTTCTCGGTCTGAATCCAAAAAGGAAAAGACAGAAAAACGGCTTTTTTGCAGTTGCAATCAGAATAAATCTGAACAATCAAATGTTTGTGTAAAATCCCTCACTAACCAAAGGAAATGTTGTTTCTGGGATTCAAATAAGCCTATATTTAACGTAAAATGGGTTACATCCGCAAAGCTCTCCTTATGTATACCCCCTTATGCTTTATCACTGATAAACAGCATAATACAAATTATTATAACAATAACGTAAAAGATCCTTACCTCCAGCCCATCTACGTAAGACAAGATATTGGGATGTCTGAGAGTTTTTGTGCGTTTGAAAGCAGCTTTTGCCAGCTGAGTCTGCTCCTCTGTTCCCTGGGAAACCTCATACAGGAAGACTGACACCGGCTCGCCAGTCGTCTGGAATAAACAGGTTTCTAGTTAACTTAGGTTACAGTTCAAGAAGACTAAGGCAATTAGATTTGGGGGGAAACAAAAACTGAACGTCCTGGTTATATTGACTAGTCTTCAAATGAACAAAACCTCTGATGAGTCAACAACATTACAGTAAGAAGCCTCCCTGATGCTTGAGCTGCCATTATAATACTGACAGATTATTTTCAGAAATCGTTAGAGATGATCTAATGGTTACTGGCGCCTGCCAACTTAGTAAATGACGACCAAATACAATTAGTGATATGACTTTATTAATTGTGATGAATGATGTGATAAAGTTATTAATATGGCCTGCCAGGACACGTGTACGGTAAATACAAACACTGCTCCTTTCTTAGCTATTTATATAATCATACATAACACAATGAGAGATGACAGGGTAACACTCAGAGTAAAAAACCCATAAACAACTGAATACTGACTATTTTAGTCATACGAGCATCATTAAGCAATTTAATGTGCCTGCAGGTTTTTTGTTGTTGACGTGGCCACGGGAACGAAATATACTGTGGTGAAATAATGACAAAAGACACCTAGTTTGTGTTAAGTGGTATTGAAACAAATGCGGCTTTAAGGATATTTAGCACTGCCTATCAAAACATATAATCCTACAAAGAATTTCAAGGTGTTTTGAGCTTTTTAGATTTGCTTCAAACGCAACGATGCGCGATGCTAAGCGGTATGTAGCTGAACTTTAGCCCGAGGCTTCAGCGGCCTGCTGCTACACTGTATGCTTTATATTAATATGTCAAGTCATTTTACCTTGCGCTTGCCCCGACTAAGGGTCCATATGCCTGACTTTTCTTGGTTTTCGGGTAAAATCTCATAGTTGAAGTCTTTGATAGGATCCCGTGCGAAAAAGGACCACATCCTTCCCCGTCAATCCAGCCTACGATGTTGCTGCAGGACGGACAGCGAACCAACAGAGGGCGCCCCTGATCCAACAAGCCAGCAGGCCATGTGACACGACGAGCTCGCTTGATCCTGTTTGCAGTTCAGTTTATTCATAGGACCGGTGGAAATCTCTTTAAGAAATAAATGTTTTTCTCTGGTACACGTTGGCCCCAGTTAATGGTAACCTTTGCATAATCCTTTAGCCAAGATAACAAAGTCTTCACCTATGATGCTCGATGCGTTTGGAGAGCACCTGACAAAAAATCAAGAGTCGATATTCCTTTATCGAAAATCTCTCCGTTTTGATTCCTAGCTCCACGTTGGTGCTTCTCCTCGGTTCATGCCACAAGTTTTCTATAGTGCTCGGGTAAGTAGATTATGAACTATTATTAAAATGTTGGATCACTGATCCGGCCCATTATAAGATTTCTAGCATTAACAGACAGTTATTTTTGCTGTTCTTAATTTATCAGTTATTTATTTTTGATCTGTTGGTGTTTAATTGAATCCATGATGCCATGCGTCTTAACAAGTCTGGCAGAAATATAGGCCCACGACATTAAAGATACAAAATGCTGACAATCGATTAAATCTCATCCAAGTTTTTGTTTGCATAGCACTATACGTACTGTGTATATTCATTATGTATATGATACGGACGGGCTGCAGGATAAGACGCCACGAGCCACGTTTCCCTTCGTGCACAACGTGTGAACAATTAAATATTATGTCAAAAAGTAAGTCGCGAAAGAAACTACGCGCGTGCAATGTCGTGATGAGTTGCGGTTAAAAATGTGCGTGCATGTTATGTTTTATTTAGTTGCGTTAAGAACGCCCTTGAAAAGTGTCCTGAAGCATCCCAGCACTGTCTTCTACATCTAAAACACCCGACTCAACTCATCACTCAGTGACAGCTCTTAGAGAAATAGCAGCCAAAACCTAGCTAATATCTATCTGTTGTGATCAAATCAGTAACTTTTATATAGCTGTATTTAGAATTTGGTGTTTGATAACTTAAATTTCTGTGTATTTCTGCTGAGGTGCACAGGTAGCCTAGCTAATTATAATGGGTTAATGTGAAGATTGGTTTATTGGTTCACTTAAAATAGAAGGTATTTTGAGAGCCTTAAATGTTAGTTGTATAGCTCTTCATTAGAATGTAATGTTCAATGTCTATAGTCTATGGTTAAATATTAGAGGAATTTTAAATAGGGAAATCAGTTAGTATTAGGCTACTTAGTATCAGTGATACCGGCCTGCATTCATAAAAAGATGGCGTTAAACAAAATAAATGTTGTTTGTACACTGATTTGAAGATTAAATGTGAAATTATTGTAATATAAAAGTATAGTTAAAAACTAATGTAAAGTGGAATTAATCACAATT
>NC_056712.1:15376513-15376642 GCF_018831695.1 Puntigrus tetrazona
TTACTGTGAACTATATTTGTTTTTCCCCCCTTGTTGTGATAAGGGAATTTGCGTTTTTTTTACTATATTTATACGCCAACTGAAAAATCATGGTTGGGTAATTGTTCTTGTGACTGGACATTTTACTTC
>NC_056712.1:15376742-15380423 GCF_018831695.1 Puntigrus tetrazona
TCCTTCAGATCATTCTGATATAAATAAATATGAAATAAATATATATAAAATGTATATATAGTTAATGTTATGTTCTGAATCTATGCAAACACGTCAGAAGAAACCTGAGAAAATCATACCTTTTCCACAATCTGCCCAAGATTAGTCTTTAAAACTTCATTCACTTTGTCTAACTGGTTGGTCACATCAGACAACTACAAGAAAAAAAAACAAAAAAAACAAAACAATGTTTTTTCTAAAAAAACAACAACAAAAAAAATAGTTGTGAACCATGTTGGTTAGAATGTTGAAAGAGAAGCTAAAAGATCATTTCAGTACCGATGAGTAGTTGGCTGCAATTTCTAGCTTGGGGAGGGTGCTACGTATGTTGCGACAAATCTCCGATGATCGTACATCTGTGCAGACAGGATCGTTGAGGGCGTTGCTAAGGCTGCCCCGCACCAGGCTGAGGTTCCCCTGCAGTTTGATTGTTCCTTCCTGCAAAGTCTCCAAGGTCAAACTCACATTCTCTAGAGCATCCTTAGTGTCTCGCATTGCTAAGAGAGGAAACAAACGAGCAAGCAGAGACTGTTCAAAAACAGAGACTGTAGTAGACAATAACCAAGGCACGCTTAATTTTTAAGGATCTAAAATCCACACATGCATCTTTAATTTAAAAATGCTCTAAATGTTGTCCATCGAGGTAAGATCGGCTTTGTATCTTTTAGTGCATTTCATTTTGGTTTTAAGACACACGATGGGCAGGTTCCACCACGGAAGGATTTAAGAAAACACATGGGAAAATAACTGGGCCAGGTTTTGCGGGAAGATATAAGGAGTCAATCACAACTTTGTTACAGATAGATATGGGGAGGACCAGTAAGAGTCTATTACAGTTTACCTTTAATGGCTTTCTCCACTTTAACTAACAAATCAAAGACAAAACAGTGAAATAAGACACCACCAAAAACAACGTATTGAATATCCACATTATATTCTCACGTGATATATGATATATTATGATAAATAGCTTTCCCAGCAAAGGTGAAAAAAAAGAAAAGATAGAAAAAAAAACACAAAGGTGAGTGACATACTTCCAGTCATGCTTAGAGCCGCATTGAGGGCGGGCTGCACGTCTTTTCCCAACTCCTCATGTATCCTTCCACCCAAGATCGCACCTACATCTGAAGAAAAACCACAACATGAGTCGTCACCTCAGAAACACCTTCCATTCCACTCCAGATGGCCGATAACACACTTACTCTCCAGGTCATGCAGCACATAGTGCTTCACGGTGTCATACTTGGAGATCAGGTAATCAATTTGCTGCAGTTGAGAGAACACAGCAATGTATTTACCAAACAGAGCACAAAAACATATACTGGATGAATACTTCTGCAACCAAATATAATGATATCTACATCCATCCGTCCGCCCATCCCAGTGTAATAGTGCTGGTAGTATTACTCACTGCAGGGGTCTGATTGGCGAAGGTGTGCAGGTCTTTCAGGTTACTCTTCACCAGCCTCCTCATGCTCTTCAGCTGAGAGCTCAGGTTCTGATTGGCTGCATATGCACAAAGGACACCTGCCCTGATGATTAAAACAGAATGGTTCAAAGCGCACAAAGTAAACCTTGCTTGAAAAACAAGTATAGGAACGTATGTGAAAGAACATGCATGATTGTGATGGCCAGTAGAGGGCAGCACTACAACACAATCTCATGTTCCTCACAACGGTTCTCTTTTCTTAGGATACTTTAATTGTTTCGCTTTGGAAATGTTCTCATACTTTTATTGAGAACTAAGAGGCAACATCACACTGCTGCAGGTCTGTACAGGAAGAGAGCGCTTTTGTTATGCAAGTCAGTGAATACATCCAAAGGAACCTTCGTCTTACACAGTTAGAAAAGAACTTCAAACAAACTATGGTGACTGAGCTCTCCTTAATTAGACTGAGAGACACTTCAAGGAAAATCCAGCCTTATATTAGTACCTATTCATGACTCATGCATCCTAATTGGGCTGCGCTCTTGGCTACCGTGGGAGCCACTGAAAGATGACAGCACCATCAAAAAAAGCCATGATTGACTTATGCAACAATAGTGGAAACAGGAAGGACTTTTGTGACATTATATCAAGATGAATCATGCTCTGTTGGTTTTTGAGCATAAATATGATGAATCTGTGGGTGCTGGTGTGAAATGCATCAATGCTTTCACACACTTCTGCAGGACAGAATTTATCACAGCTAGCAACAACGCTAAAGATAGATGAACATGTGGGGGGATGCAAAATACTTCCTTTATAGACAACTTTAAACCGTTCCAAAATATATGTACAACTGAAAGTGCTCTAGAAGATGAGCCTGCGTATGCAACTATTTTATTTGATAACACTAGCTGTCCAGTTTATTATTCTCTCTGTAGTCAACACAGTTTTTTTTTGTTAGAGATGTACTATGTTTAATACATGAGGACCAAGGATAAGCAACACACAGAATATAAGAGAAGTGTCTCCCTTTCAATTCATGAGGGGCTATTAAAATGAATTGGTCACAGGATGCCGAGCTGACAGAAGAGGAATTTACTGAATTACAGTTTTAAGAAATTTGACAGACATACAAAGAAGAATTTTAATCATTCAAGTGTAATCAAGTTTTGTGACAGAATATGAATAATTTCATAAACGTAGACAAACTTACAATTTAGACCTGAAAGAGCGAAGAGCACACTGATTTTAAAATTGTACACATAATGAAATGCTGTGCTTTGTGTGTCGCAGAATGGTATTAGGGTAAGAAACAGACCACAGACTGATGGAGAATCAAAATGGGTGGCTGGCCACAAAGCCCTATTGTTTTTCCTCCTTCTCACCCCCTTATTCTCCATGTCCTCCTCTCTCTGTCCGTTAAGCTGCTATCTGCTCTGCTCCGTAAGGTCAGGGAAAACATAGCAGCAGTGAACAAAGAGGCTTTGAAGATGGCAAAGTGCATTCCACACAGAGGGCATTGAGATGGTCTAAAACTCTGCAGGGCACCTCATATGCACCAGCAATTGATAAATATAAATGAAACTTAAGAATTTGCATTTCTTCATTAAATCTTGCTTTTAAAAATGGCTTTGAGATCACTTTGGCATCATCTAGACTTAGTGGCTTGGGTTGGTTGAGTGCACTGAAGAATGTCTCTATAGACTAATGGAGGCAGGAATCGCGTTACTCCCACAATGATAGCTGTATTTAGCTAGACTGGACCCTGGGGCTGCTCCCACAGCGTCCCTGTCTATAAATGCCTCAGTGGGGGTTTGAAGAGCAGGGTGGGGGCGAGGACCTCCTTGACTTCCTCTTTATACAGAAGATGACCCACCGGGTTTGATTTCGCCATGAAGGCGTTCCAGGTCTACCTGTTGATTCCTCTCTGCTCAACAGACCTGTAATGCGATCGGCCCACCACCACGACACTGCCAAGCTACTGACCCAGACAAAGACAGCCACTGTCGACTGGAAAATGAGGGTCAGACTTATTTTAGAAGGCAAGATGGAAAGGATACTTTTAACTAAATACTTTTTAATGTTGAACAAAAAAAACAAAAACACAAGCACTGCGATTCAAAAAGGTGATAAATATGACACTAATTTGTATATTAAAATGTCCAAGTACAGGGTATTTTTTTTATTAAGTATCTAAATGCATTTGTAGTATA
>NC_056712.1:15380526-15381624 GCF_018831695.1 Puntigrus tetrazona
TCTGGAAGGTCCAAAAGACTTTAAAAGGAGCTATTTTTGAACTTTGAAGAAAGAACTTAATATATTACATTTTAGGTTTGATGAAAAACAGAAATATAAAAAGAATACAAATAAGTAGTGTCCAAACTTTCGACAGGAAGATTTATAAAGCAGCACATTTTCAAATTAGGCTCCAGACTGTTCCAATATTCTTGAGGAAATCAAAATGTTCCTTTTTAAAGTTCCCACAAGTTTCAAGTTGAATATGTTTGTGGAAATGGAAGCGGCAAGCCCCATGTGTGTGCAGTGAAAGTAGGCCAGATCGGGCGGGTAATTGAAGTGTGAGACAATCATTTCTCTTTTCCATTCATGTGTAGGACAGAAGGAGGACACATGATTAACCACACAAACAAAAGCATTCTCTCTCCATTCTGTACACTAAAATATTGTAGGCGTTTTCTTTGAGCTGAATATTACATTTAAATACTCATTATCATTGTAACTGACAGAACACACTCTTCAGACTGACTGATTTACATTTGTATACAGTAGACTGTGGACATTAATATCTGATGATGGATCTATTTAAATGTTACTTTACATAAAAAAAAAAAAATAAAAAAAAAAAATCACAACCCTGCAAATATACAGATAAAAGTCAAGTGTACAGCTTTGTGCCAAAAAGAACTGTACTACCACATGACGACTAAAACACATGAGCACACACACTTTAAACACACACACAAGAGAGAGTGTGACGCAGAGTCACATCAGGACATATTGTCACTGTTACCATGGTTTCTGTCTCTTACGCAAACACATTCACACATTTTACTAGATATAACTAGATATAGACAATCCTCAGGCACTAGATAACCTAAATCAGGGTTTACAGAACATTTTACCACAAGTGACTTCCTTCAAAACCCCTAGAACCCTATAAATCAGAGTGATTTTAATTTCCCAATTTCCAAATTCTAATTAAAGTACTACACTAGCCAAAATCCTAAAGAGAGATCCACCAATCAGAGTTGCCACTGTTACTATAGAAACTGCAAATGATTTCATCAAGTCTCTCACACTTCTCAACTCTTCACAGTCCTGTTTTTTCAATATATA
>NC_056712.1:15381724-15387303 GCF_018831695.1 Puntigrus tetrazona
ATATATAAGAATATAATAGCATAAATAATAGTATATTTTATGTATAGTAATTTAGGACAGACTATCTTTTACAGAGTCACATGATTTGTAGCCAACTGATTATGGTTAAACATGTACCAAACAGATACGTATGCCAGTGATCTAAAGTTTGGAAGACCGTCTGACAAAGGCTTACAAGAACTAAAAATACAAGTAATTCACGCCTCAAGCTGTTATGTTGGCTGACCATCACACCATTGTGTTCACGACTGGGTTGACAGTGTCCCTAAGAAATGCTGTGTTTCTCTTAAGAGTGAGATGGCACTAATGAGGAATTTTCTTGTCATAATTGGGTCACTTCTTTAATTATTCATCAAGCCCAAATTATGCCCAATATTTTATGTGAAAACAGCAGGGCCCTGAGAAAAACGGCCTGAGTTTATCAAGCAATTATAATAAAAGTTTTGAAAAGACAAGCCAACGAAACTCCAGAACAAGTGCCCTGGTTTCACCTCGCCACAAAAAAATACACCATTCAAGCACCTCTCCAAACACATCAGGTGTCCAACTCATAATCTTGACTGGAGATGCTTCAAACTCAAGAAATTTTCCATAACCTCTCTTTGAGGGTCCTCTCAGAATAATCATGTAACATATGAAGGATTTTCAGCTAGATTTCTGAATAAGAGACTAGGTGGCGCCTGCCTCACATTGAACAACATTGACCCGCTTTATTATAGTGTTGAACAGAGGAATGTACAGAGTAGCCCCTGTTACAGCTTCATCAGAATCATAAAGAATGAAGTCCCAGGAGGTTTGTACATGAGGAGACATGCCCATCTCCAGGCAGCCAGGCTTGTGCTGTGGAATCTTTAATAAAGAGCAGGCCAGCTGAGCGCATAAAGCAGAGCAACATCAAACACTCCATTCAGTTTGCCGTTGCCATCCCGGAGCTCCTGCTTTTGTAAAATTCTGCTGTATTTCTTCCTGGTGTGTACGCTTGTCTACAATATGTCTTTGAGAACACAGTAAGTTTAGGGCAGGAAGATTAACTTCAAGCTCAGAAGTGTCCATGTCGAGGTCTTTTATTGAAATGACCATCAGCTTTGAGTTTGCCTTGGATTATTTAGGCTCTGTTCCAAAACCTACTAAGATGCCTTTGCTGTCTGCTACCTGCATTTTAAGTGGCACCTATTAAGTGACCAGCTTGGAAGGCTTCCACCAATAAAATAATAATTCTTAACTGATTTTAATAGAGATCAATGATAGGTTGTTGCTAAGTTAAGACAGATTTTACAAAATGATCATCTTTGTTTGAATGGGCCTTTACAGCATTAAAGGGGTCATATGATGCGATTTCAAGTTTTCCTTTGTTATAAGCTGTTATTGCATTTTTGGAAACACTGTGTTTCGTTGGGAAAGTGAAACTACTTTTTCTGTACTTCCAAAAGAGGACATAACTAGAAATCAGTGGCTAATTTGTATTTACAACAATGTTCTAGAACAGTTCAACACAAATATTAGAGTGTGTTCAGCACATTTCCGGAGAACTGATTCTTGACCTTGCAGAGTAGTCTATGCTGGCTGTGCACAGAGAAATGGAATTCCAACTCCGCAAGGACAGTCTGGTGCTTCTGACTCACAACCTTTAAATAAGTTACATTTTATTATTAAAAAAACCTGCTACCTAAAATCAAAACAAGTTTTCAATAGTGAAGGTTAGTGCTTGTTGCTTGTCATTTCTCCGATCACAAATGCAGACATGGCGTTATGTTTAACCTTAAACCGCAGAAACACATTGCATTACACCGAATTCACAAAATATCATACGACCCCTTAAATGCAAACACACATGCACATTTAGACAAACACAAAAACTTACGTGATAATGAAGGTGGTGGTGAGTAACAGTGTGGTCAGCAGTCCTCTAAGGCAGTCTGCGTTCTTCCTCTGTCTCTGATGCATCTCTCCTCCGCAGTTATCACAGCAGCGGCACAAACAAAAGAGAAGCCCCACCAGCGGTAGCAGCACGGTGAACAGCAGGCCCAGTGCCGCACACACCACAAAACCAAGCTCATAATAAATCACCTGCACACAACACACAATTCTAAAATGAACAATAAATGCAAGCAAACGTTTTTATTATTTGAGATGGTTCCTTGTGGTAAATAAATCTCAGTTATGGCTGCATCCAGGGAACCATCCATGTAATACAGGTTTAAAGTTTAGGTTTAGTTCTGTGGGTAAAAGGAAGGAAGGAGAGCCATGTGTGATTATTTTAAGACTACAATTACAATGTGAGCACTACTTGTACAGAAATGAAAGGAATAGTTCACAAAAATAGCTGAAATTTTACTCATCCTTCGGACATGCAAAATGTGGATGAGTTTGTTTCTGGCAAAACTGTGGATGGAAGACTATTTTATCCAGAAGTGACAGTTTGAAGTTAAACATGATGTATTTGTTTAAAACAAACTCCCAGCTTTTTATTTCAAAAGATGTTGATTACTGTGATGTATTTATCAGCTGTTTGGACACTCATTCTGATGGCACCTATTCACTGCGGAGCGTATATTTGTAAGTGATGCATTGCTAAATATCTTCAAATCTTTTCGGATGTAGAAAAACTTATTTACATCTTGGATGGCCTGAGGGTAGGTAGATTATCACAAGATTTTTATTTGCTGGTGAAGCGTTCCTTTAAATTATTATCAACCGTTTTTAAAGGAACACCAAGATATATTTAAATGAGATACAAAATATTTTCACGCTTCATATTTGAAAAAAAATGCAACAAGACACGGAGGCTTTTCAACTCTTTTTCAAGTAAAGCAAATATTCTTGTCTCCAAAGCCTTCCATTAAAGAGGCTTTTGAAGTGAGGGAAATTAAACCGTGCTCTGCAAAATTTCCATGCTGTATGTAACATGATGGAATAATGTTAAATGCTTTTTCCATATGTTGCCATTGAATCCAATTGCACACGTCCCGTGGCATTATGGACACTTCTGAATGAGCAAGGGCTGTCCTCCGGCTAGCCTGTGGATAAGCTTAATCCGCTGAATAAACCGGAGGCTTTGTCTGTCACCGAATACCCTCGCTTCTCCTCAAGGGTAGAGCCTTTCCATATTTAAAATTCTCTAAAAGTGGTTTTAAAAGCTCATTTCCCCTCATGCCTATGCAAGTAAGAACTGAAGGTTTTGTTTGAAATGACACAAAAGCTTAGCAAATAAGACTTTTATGAAGTACTTCACACATATAGCACTTAGTAGGGCATGAGGTTATTGACCATTTTACTACGAATGGTCATTCCTTCTCACTGACCATCTGATGTGCTTCTCTCCTATCAGCATATTTAAGCTTTAGACAGGTTCATCTAGGGACAACATCATCCCTGTTAGCGTAGTTACACTCCTCTTACTAGGTCATGGCTGAGCTAAAAATTGAGATAGATTAAAATGGGGAAATCTGTGTATCTGTGATTATCTTACCAATTAAAGAGATGACAGAGAAATGTAATGCCTTTTAATACAAGATGAACATATTGAACATATTCCCAGGTTTAAAATTGTACTGAAAGTATATTGCTTATCGAAATCATTTAAAATCAATGCAATGTAGTGTGATGACATAACAACAGTCAAGATTAGACTGGAGAGTGACACTGAAACAGACATGAACGGTTGGGCATTAAAGGAGTTAGGTGCAACTAAGGAATGAGGGTGGTCAGATTGGGGTCTGGTTTGGCCCTTGACACTAACAGGGTGCACACATTACCTGTAGCGTCAGAACAATGTTTTCTGGCTGGGAGGTGCCAGATGATGATAGGCATGCAGAACAGCAAAAACAAAAAACAAAAAAAATACAGAACAGATGGTAAACAAAATCAAATCAACAGTCAAGCAAATGGCTAATAAAATCACTTAAGAACTAGAAAGAACACTTGTCATCTGTCATAGGAACCAGATCCATTTTGACAGTCCCAGATATTGAGCGAATCATGGATTTGGCTGACACGCACATATATCCATATTCTTAAGTGTTTTAGAAGCAAAACAGAATAAAACAGAAAATAATGAGTGAATATGATTATAAGTTACTAAATTAATGATGATCCTTTATTATAAAAAAATACTAAATTAAATTATATCTGCATGTAATGCATATATAGTTTGTGGACTACGTTTTAAATGAACATTAATATCTTTTTTAATTAACATTAATATTGTGAAATATTAAAATAAATGTTTATTAATATAGTTGAAAATGTAATTCATTTTCTGAACTTTCAATGGTGCTCCATAAACATGCCACATTTGAAAACAACAGTGCTGCTGGCCAATTAAACAGTAAAAACTAAAAACATTAACGAAAGTGAATTTTTGGAAAGTTTTAAATATTACTTTTGATCATGTGTCCTTGCTCAATGAAAGTATTAATTATTTAAAAAACAAACAAACTGTAAACTTACAAGCCCAAAACTATAACAAAATATAATATATTTTCCGTTAAACAGATATGGTAAACTGAGGTGGCTGTGTATCTCTCACATTTCGTCAAACAAATCACAAGAAATATCTGTGAAACTGATTCATTAAGTTTTGCCCCATATGTTTGTTTGTTCCCAGGAGTAAGATGCTGAAACTTCAAAGCAAGAGCTGTTGTTTAATTAAACTCTGTTATTAAAAGGCAACAAATAGTTTCTTCCTCTGTTTACTACAGGCTATAATGCCAAAAGCAATTAACAGCTCTTCCAGAATAAGCTCATAATAGGGCAAGGCTCTCTCCTTGGCTTTCAAACGCAATTAAAATATTGTTTCATAATAGATGCGCCAAGACAATGTCCCTGCAACTTAACTACGGTGGCGGAGCACGTAATCGCACTGAGGCTCAGGTAGGCACAGTCACATGCACTTACCTTCTGGTACTCGGACTGTATGGCTCCGAATTTATCCTTTGCCACTCTAATGACGAGATCTGCAATGACAGGAGAAAACAAAGTCAGCATGCTGCGGCCTCTTACAGTGCCGCCACGTCAGAACAGGTTACGTAATGTTATTCAACATCCTGCTGAAAAAAAAAAAAAACACCAACAACGAGCCCACTGTGGATGAGCGTATCCCTTCAGTACGGGTTCAGTGTTTAGCCCCCAGCTGCCTCCACGATCATAATTACCACAATCTTCAAAAAATATCAGCTGTCTTCATACAAACAGACATCACAAGGTTTCCTCAGGGAGCGTCTGAGCAACGTTTAGTTGGGTATGAGAGCTTCTGTGTGACTGTGCTGATAAAAGTTGCATTATAATGCATTAAACACAAGATCTGGATTACGAGCAATGACAAATCAAAAGCACATTATTAGAATTAAATAGAATTCTCTGCTGCATAAAATATGTGCATTGTATTCAAAAACAGAGATTCAAGTTTAGTCAGGGATAGTACAAAGGGGTGGTGACAGACCACTTGTAAAAACGTGAAATTATATCGCTCAACGTCATATATATATATATGAGATCGTTAGATTTTAAGATTTCAGTCTTTCCCCATCTGACTGGACCATAGCTCGCAGTCCCTATCGCTCAACGTCATATAAAATGAT
>NC_056712.1:15387403-15395795 GCF_018831695.1 Puntigrus tetrazona
TGTTTTAGCAGGGTTGAATCTAAACTCTGCAGGGCTCCGGCCCTCCAGGAATTGAGTTTGACAACCCTGGTCTAATTAATCTGTCATGAGACTGCAATAATATTCACAACCTCTTATTTTACAAATACATTTCCCAAACAGCCTGTCATAGAGTCACATCCTAAAACTGTTACTCATTAAATGCCCTGTTTTAATCAGTAATGTGTCACATTCATAGTAGGTCACATTCTAGTGTGTTGGAAACATCAAAAAAAAAAAAAAAAGAAAAGAAAAAAAAGGAGGTACANAGGGATTTTGGTCCTTTAAAGAGTAGCAGAGAATCAGTAATGATAGAATTTTCATAAGCATGTTATCTCTATTCCTTCAGAGGAAATAGTCAATATGGCTATTTTTGAAAGACTAAACAAAACTAATATATATTTTTTAATAATCATCACTGTGTACCTGTAGAAACAAGTCTCTTATTTTTGCAGTAATATTGGTCTAATTGGCTTCATGCATTTTCTACAGAGACATCCAAAGGGTCCTGAAGGCCTGCTCATCTTCAAAGGCAGGCAGAAGCAGCAAGGTTTAGTGGATCACTTATGTGGCCATGGAAAAAAAAACATCACCAGTCACTGCATTAGCCTGTCTAGCTACATTTTGCTGGTCCCTATAAGTCCCTGGTTAATTAGCATGACCTTAATTCAAGGAAATACGTCTTCATTAAAATCCCTCAGTACATGATTGCCTTACTTTTGCATCATATCCAACAATGAGGAATTAATTATACAGGAAGGAATGACTTTCTCAAAGATATTTGCAGCCCCTAGTCATCAGGCCCAACTTTATTTTTTCATTTACATCAAAATATCCCATGAAAACAAATCTCGTGACATATTTTAAATAGAAACCATTAGCCATATTTACACACACTTTGGCATAATTAACCATTATATATATATATATATAATTACATTACATGTCCTACAATTTTGAGCTGCTTTTGATAATTTTTAGAAGGGCTTTTTTTGTCTTAAAATTTGTCTACATCCAAAAATATACTTCATTATTTTATGCTGGTCAAGCATATCATCAAAATTACCAAGTAAGAAGCATTTTACCACACAAACATAGCGAGAAAGTTCAGTGGTCTGTGGGCAGATTGGATTGTGGGTAAGGAATCAGTGGGGCATAGTCCTCCAGCTGTCTCTTACAAAAAACTCCAATTCTCAGCAAGAAAGAGAGGACAAAAAGGATGAGGAGTGCAGGGAGAAAAAAAAAAAGATCAGCGTGGAGAGGTGAAAGAGGAGCGAAGAAGAGAGGTTTCTTAAGGTTTGAAGCGTGTCTCTTCTTATCCTTCAGCGATCAATTGGTGCTGTCACATACTATAGTTTGCCTTTAACACTCACAAGTAAGCATACAAACACACACACACACACACACACGAACAGAAGCATCAGAAACTGTCTGAAAACAGCCCACAGTCTCTAATTGTTATCCAACAAGCCAGCTGACTTCTTAGGGTACGTTCACACCGACAGTGACAAAACAACTGGAAGTGTTTATTTTCAATGAAAGATGGTGATTTGAGGTGACATGACCCGCAGACACCATTGTGGATGCAAAAAGGTTAAGAAAAGTTGAGTTGCAGCCACTTCCAATGCATTTAAATGTTCAATTTCAGTGAGACTTATTTAGCAATTCATGTCTTAATGCGAGGTAAATGTTTTAGTTTAACAAATAATAATAGTTACTTTTTAGTGGAAACATCCATNAAATCAGCAATTCATGTCTTAAAATGCGAGGTAAATGTTTTAGTTTAACAAATAATAATAGTTACTTTTTAGTGGAAACATCCATCCCACCCGCAGCGGCACACAGACAGTGTCCAAGAACTTCATAAAGGCTAAACAAACTGTGCTGGCAGTTTCTCAGGCCCGATCTATTTTCTCATGGTCCTTTGTGATTACCTCTTCTTGTTTCTTTCTCTCTGACCTGGTTTGATTGGCTGTGCTTTCATTCATCTAACAGGAAGTAAATAAACTCCAGGGCTCAGTGGTAAACAAAAGAGGGGCCAAAGGCGCTGAATGACTCAAAATACCAGTGCAGAGAAGCACAACTCGGTGGACACTGCTACTCGATTCATTTCTTGGGGGTTACTTGTGGTAGCCTGAGGTGAAGACATAAACTGGTATTTTTTTTTTGTATGTTTTTCTATATTCGAGAGGGAAATCAATACTTTTTTTTCAACAGGGATACATTGTATTGATTAAAAATGACTTATGTTCTAAAAAATTCTATTTCAAGCAACTGCTTATATTCATCAAATACTTCTCAATAAATGTAACAACGTTTCCACAAAAATATCAAGTAGTGCAACTGTTTTTAACATTTATAATAACAACAACAACTGCCACAAATAAGCATATTAATTCATTTCTGAAGGATCATAATATTATGAAGGAATAAACTGCATATTAAAATATATATAATATGCAATTTTACCTTATTTTTGCAAATTCAGACGTTCAGATGTTTTAAAAACATTAAAAATCAGACTACGCCATCATGTTTCAAGACTAAACTATACATTTCACCCAAAAATGAAAATTCTGTGATTTACGTCGTTCCAAACCTACAAAACCTTTGTTAATCTTCATAACAATTTAAGTTATTTTTGACACAATCCGAGAGCTTTAAATGTGAATTAAATGTGGTGAATAATGAATGTCTGATTGAGTCTTTGCATGTCCATGCGGGTTTGTTGTTCATCCACTGGCATGCAATGATTGCCACAGGGCTTGTGTGCGGACACAAATTCCTGCATATCATAGTCATGTTAACTAAGCTATAATCAAGATGTTTGCTTCACGTCAATAGCTTCATTCCTCTTTCCTCTCTATTCTTTAAACAGTCATTTATAGCAGTGGTTCTCATTTTTTGTCATGCTCCTCATTGAGAATGTTGTCAGTGTTTTTTGTTGGTAGATCTTCCTTGTTTAAACCCCCCCCCCCAAAAAACAACAAAAATCAAATGCATTGAATTATCATTGCCCTGAATGCATTCAATTTGAGTCTAGGACTAGGCTTAAGCTTTGTGTGAAACTGGGGGAATATAATAAAAACATAAAATTATACTTTTTTACCTGCAAAAGCAGATGTATAAGGAACAAAAGAAAGGTTAGAGTATCAAAGTAAATATAAGACTTCCACATGATTCTGAAGCCATACAAAACCTCTGTGTACAACATGAGGAGGAGGAGGAGGAGGAAGAGGAGGAGAAGAAGAAAGGTGCACTTCAATGTATTTTGTCGCCTTCAACACAGAAAATTTGAACATAAGAAAGTGCAGCTCTCACTTTGAGAACCACTTCATCATAGATCAATTTGTGTCCTGAATAAAATAGGGCACCTTGTGGCACATCACATAAGCGTGTATTAATTCTAGTCTTGTAATGGCACGCATCACGTTCTTTCATCAGGGCAAACTTCTCTTTGATGCTGCCATTTTGTCTCCATCCTCCACGGCACTCGTTCCTTCCTCCTCTCATCCTCCCAGCAGGATGCACTCTCACACCCACGACTATGCTTTTGAGATGTTTCTCGGCTAGTGCAGAAGAGAGAAAGAGATTTCCTCAGAAGTATGCCACTCTTCTTCTTCTTCTTTTTTTTTTTTTNCCAAGGTGGCTATGGAGATAAGCAGCCTTGAATACATTTGTAAGCCACATCACCTCACATTATCATGGCATGCCAGAGATGTGAAACTCTCTAAGGGTTTTTACATCTCATCATTTAGACCTAAGACTAATATCTGTCAAGAAAAAGAAAGTGATTACAAATGCCCTTTCGGGGCATAAGTCTTCTGAAATGTTCTATGAAATAGCTGAAATGATGGAAAGAATGATATGTTAGCAGGCTACGGCAATAAAGATCAATCTGATGCCAGGAATGCATTGAAAATTTTATGTGCTAGCTCTGCTAATGTTTAAATTATTATTTAGCTAAAGGCAGTTGGCTAAATAATAACTAAATCCCTCTTACACGAAGACTGTCATCTCTGTGCATCTGAATAACAATTAGTAAACATTATCAACTGATTTAATTGGAAGGGTCAATGTAAAGCTACTCATCAAAAAAGCCCTTTAGGGGTGCAATAACATTATCAGGCAGACAACAGGCATTCAAGAACATCGGTCTTAAATCTCAAAAACTACAGTTCAAGATCAGGGGCATTGCTAGGCATGACTAGAGGTGGGCGATGTATCTGTAGACACGATTAAACAAGGTCCACAAGCTCACATGACGTTGGTTTGCTTTATTGTCACAAGAACTTATGGTCAAGCACTTTTAGTCATTGGGGTTTAAAAACCAAGTGATTTTAAGCAGTCAAAACTCCATTTTAGCAAAAACTACTCACATGATTTTGGTCATATTGCCCACACCTAGTCATCATTATATTTCTGATATTATTGATTTAATTTCAAGTGATTTTTTCTAGTGATTAAGGCAGCAGATGCCTCATTTGCAAACAAATTAATCATTGGTTCAAATTTGTCAAACACGTTTACAAAGAATTCAAAAATTGTTTGTTAACCAGTTTGATTCTTTTAGAAAGTTCCCTCATGCACTGGATCATTTGCAGCGGTTTCTAATGTGATATTTCAGGAGGAGACAAATCTTTCAGTATTAAATGCAGCATTACAAAAATATTATCAAAATGAGGGCACACTTTTTGTTGGACCCCTTTTACTGATGCAGAGCTAGAAACACCCCAGTCAAAATTACATTTTAATACAATGTAAAATCAGCACTCAAACGGACCTTTTCTCTAATCAGGTGGTCATCTAATTCGTTAAAACTCTTCCATTACCTCTTGGCCTTATAAATGTGTCTCACATCACCAAAAGCAACTGCCATGTGGTGCATTTTATTTATCATCAGCTGATTTCAGGATCAAAGACTGTAACAGCCGAGAAAGCATCAACAGCACTACTGAGAAAATTTTGAGTTCACCACTTTTAATGATTTTGCGCTTCATGAAGCAATGCTGAACAGTGAGTTTTTTAAATTTTTTTGGAACAGAAACATTTTGCATTGTTATACATGCCGTTACTGTAACCTATGATCAATTTAATGTGCTCAATAAAAGCATTCATTTATTTAAAAATCTTACCGGCCAAATTGCTGGCAACGGTTATTGAGTATTTGTGAATATTTTCTACAAAATTCCAAATAATTTGTCATTATTTTAAACAAATTGTAATTGCAAACATGATATTATTCCTGTGGACGACAAAATGGAGAAGTAAAAGAATCATTTTAAAACAAACTAGGCTAATACTAAGTCAGCACTAAGAATGTCCCAAATGTCTGCTAAGTCACCAAACATTTCTGTACTATTATTACAAGGTTTTCAGCCCTAACAGACATTGAAGAGAACTGCATGAATAAGAGGATTATACTGTAAAAAATGCATATCAGAGAGATACATTTCCAAGGGCATTCTGCATTTTGCTCTTGTATCCTGTTTACTGCGCCAAAAGCCTCAGGGAGATGCGCAGAGAGCTAGCGCTGCCAGACGTCTCTTGCAAACAAAGCTATCGGTGCTCAGCAACCAGACTGAGGCATAGAAGCTGGCTAAACATGCTGTAAGAGCTATATTAAAACATGACAGAGGAAAGACCCAGCTCAACATGTCAAAATCCATTACAAGACGAGTCTGCCCTTTCAGAATGACATCTTTCTGAATTTTGGAAAAAAAAAAAAAAAAGTTATTGGAAGAAAAAATACCCCACAAAACATTTCCAGTGTATACAGTCCAGAAGAAACGTGCATTGGTGTTTAATATTTAGGTGTTTTTTATTCAACGAGGATGCATTAAACTGTTGTCAAAATGACCAGTATAACCAATTCAAATAAATACTGTTTTTTTTAAACTTCATATTCAAAGAATCCTGCAACTATTACGGTTTCCACAAAAATTAAGCAGCATAACTTTTCAGCATTGCTAATATTGTTTTGTGAGCAGCAAATCACCATATTAGAATGATTAGAAGAATCATGTGACACTGAAAAATTAATTCATCAGATTTACGTCATAGGAATAAATTCCATTTTAATAATATTAAAATAGAAACAGTTATTCCTAAAAATGTATAGTATTTTACACAAATTCTTGACCAAATAAATACAGCCTTGGTAAACATAAGGATATGAATAGAATATTTAAAAGAATCTTACTAACACCAAACCTTTCAATAGTAGGCCAGCAATTGTTACAAATTTACTTGTTAACATAATGCCATATTGAAAAATCTAAGTCAGAAAGACAGAGTTGAGCTTAATCCTTTTCTGTACACATATTGTTCACAACATATAGTAAAACCAAAATTTATTCAGATACCTGCAACATTACTCACATTATCACAGGCTATTTGCAATAGTTTAGAAAATGTTCAAATATGTCAAAGTCAGAGTTAAACTGTCAGAACAAATTCATCTTGATAATGAAAAACACTTTTTTTCCATGTCTGAAGTATATAGCTCTCATTTCGAAACAACTATAGTGTCCTGCACCCACTCTAAAAAAAACAAAAAGTTCTTCTGGTGTCTGAATAAATTTCTATTTGATTATATAAAGGTGACAACTGCTTTCAACAACCAAATTCACTCTTTTATAATTCATCTCATGAGATTTGAACTACATAGCGAATACAGAGCCAAATCAAAGAACTACTTTTAACACAATGATATATTTACCACAATTACCATCACAACTCAACCGACACTCTCTTTTGGATGCTGACAGCTCATCTGAAATGCCTGTCTTTCTTCTCTATGAGGTACTTGCAGTGAAAGCAAATCGTAGAGATGGAGGTACATGTCTTGTCTCATTTGCAAATTTTGATATGGTCTGTCTCGTCCTATCACAGTTGCTTCCACCTGAGCCCTTCGGTGTAGAGGCGGCCTATATATTACAGTGGAGAGAGCGTACAGCAGCTTACACAAAACAGCAGTTTATTAAAAAAACGGTCTAATTTGGTTAACTCACAAATGGCTCATTTGATCAAAGATAATGCCACGCTGTTTGAATTCCACCATCTTTGCACGTATTTTCAGATGCCGTTTTTAGCCAATCACTCTGGAGTCACAGAAACCTTTTATCACGACTCCACTGACTGGCCAGTGGCACCACAAAAACAAGCTCAATCCTAAAGCCTTTAGCAGCGACTAGCCTGAGCTGTGACATGTAAACATCTATCGTTAGTGTCTCCGTTATTTGAAAATCTTCAGTTGCGACTGGGTGACATTAGCCTGAGGTTTTTCACACTTGTAGCTTTCACACAGAGAAGAGGATCAGATGCGTTTGGAATATTCACAAGGCTTCAGAATCCCTCGAGACGTCTGCTGTCTATTTCTATGAGTGAACGAGCGTGTGACTTCTCACCACCTTAATGCCACGAAGCCAGTGTTCATGACTTTTCTACTCCCTGGTGTCTGATTAGAATCCCAGAGGGTTACAATCTGTACCTGAACATTAACAATAACAATCTGTTCAAGCAAACATAAAGCAAAAAGGATCCTCTGTAACCAAGGAACCAGTTACCAAGGAAAGGGGAACCTGGAGAAATACAGAAGAAAAAGGAGAAAAGAACTATTATATATATAAAAAAGTACATTTCCCTTTTTAAAGCCAGTATTTAATGAAAATGGCATTACGTGCATGAGTGAGTTCAAGCTAGAGTTGGAAGCCACACCAATCTCTTCACAGCATCTACAGGCTTAGACTGCAACAGAGTAGGACCTTTAGATTAATAAATGAACAGCAATTTGAGTTGCCCTGTATTCTGATACTCACTTAGGAAGGTGGGTTTTTGTGTGTGTATGAAATAAGAATGTACATGCACGCTATAGAATATTCTCACATTATCGCTGCTTTTGTCAGTCGCAGTGAAAAGGTAACAATGGTTATACTGAATGGTACAATATCAGTACAGTATTGGTTATTGGCTAATATTATATCATTTTTAACTTACTGGCTGATATTAGGTGTTTATGCTTATTTCTCAGTCAGTAAAGCCAAGTTCTTTGATTAGCGTAAATCTCCGCTAATCGGCAGTTAATACACAGAGCTATAGATCACTGGTGAGCTACGACAAAATATTGCGTTTCGCAGGCGATTCATTTGCGATACTGAATGCAATATTTACCAAATGCGGTATTGCATAGCTCACCAGTGATCTACAAAAAGTGAACCGAGGTACATATTTTTGAGACCAGGTTGCATTCATTCATCAGATTTTTTTTTTTTTTCCAGATCAGAATTAATCAGATTAATGGCTATTGGGTGGAAAGGAAAACCCTTGCTCAACTATACACAGCATCCCTGGTCAAATGAAGAGCTTGAGATTG